>NW_007728510.1:206588-256781 GCF_000696425.1 Galeopterus variegatus
TTTTTTTTTTTTTTTTTTTTTTTTTTTTCCTTTCTGTCTTTTTTCGTGTCCGGCAACGGATCGCAACCCTCAGTGTTGCACCCGTACCGGACCGGGACCGGCAACGGGATCGCAACCCTCAGTGTTGGGCCCGCACCTCGCTCAGCCAGTGAGCGGGAACTGGTCTGTATGTGGGATCCGAACCCTCGGCGGGAGCACCGCCGCACTCCCAAGCCGCGCACTGTAGCAGTGCGCCACCGGGCCGGCCAGGGGCCTGGGTTTTGCTGGTTTTCCTTCATCTGCACCTCTTACCATATGAGGGATAAAGAAAAAAATCACTTCCTTGTAGCCCTCAGGTGCATTCTAGATCCCCTGGAGGAGAAGCTGCCTAAGTTAGGGGTGGCATCAGTGCAGAGGAGGGGAAGGTTCTGGAATCCATAGGCCCCGCTGACACCTGGTCTGCCCGTGAGCTCTGCCACTGGGCACCGGGTGGGCTGTGTGTGCAAGTTCTCAGTCTGCTTGGCCATGCCTCCTCCACCGTCCACTCACCTGTCTCCACCTCTCACCTACAACAAGTGAGACGCAGAATGCTTCAAAAACAACAAAAAAAGATAAACACAACTGATCCTACCTTTAAAAAAAGCCCTGTTTCCACAGTTTGTCTAAAATGCCCATTTTACGGTCTTCTGTGTTTGCACTGCCCTTGTTACAATCACTAATTCCTTTCCATAAATATAGGAAGAGCCCAAAGTAACGTAAATTGACTGACATATTTTAAATTAATAGGATGTTAATGAGAATAGCACAAGCATAAGTTATAGAATCTTTTCTTTTTTTTATTGTTAGTACAAAATTGTCTTGTCTCCTGCCTTGTAAGGCCTGTAAGCCCATTCTTTTTTCTTATTACACAGACACGTTGAGAATTTTTATATCTTAGCAAAATATGGGCTGTAATTTAATTGATTTAGCAACACTACCAAGTAACACATTTATTCCCTAGGGGAATTTCTTTTTGTGCTTCCTATTGGAACTTCTAATTGACTTCTGTTTCTGAATAATTGTTGAAACTAATAAGTTGGAAGGGCTGTGATTTCAAATAGGTATAAGTAAAGCATCAAGGCATTTTTTTCTCCCTGCCAAATCCATAAATGAGTTAATATTTTAAAAGTTAGTATTGAAAATTCTGTCCCTGGAATTGATTTAATGGATGAATCAATAAGTCTGGTATGACTGTCATAATGCAAGAAGATTAGGCTACAGGTACACCAAACATATAATTATGTTAGAGTTAGTCATTCAAAAGGGAATGAAAATACGTGTCACTAGTTAGAAAAACAGGAATACGGAAAAGAGTAGAAACGTAAGAATTTAGACGGACTTCTGTTTGAAACTGCTGCTCTTTGGTTCAGCACATTTGGTTTAACATTAACTGTGGTTCTTCCTAAACATCACATACATTATTTTTTATTTCACTGGTAATGAACCATCGATATCAAAAATAACACACACTGGTGGAACATGGAAACAAAAACGTCAACAGAACCAATTTACAAACAATGTACAACACATAGTTTTAGAATAAATGCCATTTACAGAGGTCTATTTTCATGCCCAAATTTTATAATTCTCCTATCTTCGTCAATATCTACAAGGACGAAATAAGCAAATTGCTAGTTAGGTAAGGCTTCTTCTCTGTCTGGTTTCCTCCAAGTCGAAAGACAGCAATGATGCTCCCTTCACATTTCGTATCAATCATAATTCTATTACCCAGCTGAATAGCTTGGTACGCTCAGTGCCTATTAAATATTAAAGCCTTCCCATTCTTGAAATTCAAGTAATAGCTTGGTTTGTTATCCAGCACTAAATCTGTACTACATTACAAATTTATGATTATCTGTAAATTTCATGATGATGTTTAAGTTTTAAAATATGTTGATGCCTTTGAAAGTGTGTGAGAACATAAAATTACAGAATCATAAAGTAAGCTAAGAATTATAACAGCATAAATACTGAAGTCCAAGTTCTATCAGATATGTAATTGTAGTAAATAATCCAAATGATAATGGTGGTGTCCCTACTGTGTGGCTGCAGACACCATGATAAGCACCAAGAATTCAGCTGTGAGCAAGTTGACATAGTCTGGGCCTTCCGGGAGATAACATCAAATAAACTAACAGATGAATAAGTAATTGCAAATTACTGTATGGGGTAATAACGAGAAAACAAGCGGCAAGCTGTGACCAGGTACCTGGCTTGTGTAGATGGTCTGAGACTCTTCAAAATTGAGACTTGAAGGATGAAAATGAGCTATGAACCCAGAAGGGGACAGGGAGGAGGCAGCGGACAGGCAGGAGTTGAGCATGTGCAAAGGCCCTGTCCTCTCCAGGATCAGGAAGGAGGCCAGTCTGACTGCAGCAGGACACGCAAGGGAAAGAGAGACGTTCGGAACCCAAAGGTCTTCATACTGTGGGACAGTATGAACAGTTGGTATTTTTCCTAAGGAAACCGTTTCGGGACAGGGAACTGATTTAATCTACATTAAAAACAAACAAACAAACCAAAACCACTCTGGCTTGTGTGTGGCAAATGGATTCAAGAGAGGAAGAGGAGAGACCATGAGGAGCTGGTTGCAGCAGTGGAGGAAACAGACGGCAGAGGCTTGGTCTAGATTACTGTGTAATAACCCAGCTCCGTGGCCCCGAGACGGAGGGAAGAGATGATCCTGCAGATACTTTGGGGGTGGAAATCAACAGGCATAGGGCTGGATTATCAGGGGCATGAGAAAGGAGGAACCAAGAATGGTGCTCACATTTCTGGGGTCAGCACGGGCAGTGGTGACACTGACTTACACGCCAGGTGTCACTTGAGTATGACATTCACAAGTTCTGCATAGAGTTCAGGAGCTAAGGTATACATTTCAGGGTCACAAGCACGTAAATGATATTAAAAGTGATGCTAATGAATGGTAACTGTTCAGAAGTTGGAAGTCAGGCCACGGAGGAGAAGCCAAGAAAGAAGACTGAGAAGGAGCCGCCAGGGAGGGGGAAGGAACACGGAGAGGGAGTGGTGCCCTGCAGGCCCATGGTAAGTACTCAAAAAACTACCATTACTTCCCACTGCTATTGCCAATACTTTATGCAGAGGAGCACTCCTGTAGAATGGAAGGACCAAAAACCAGTGGAATTAGAGGAGAAGAAATGGGAGGTAAGTAAGTGGAGACATCCTGTAAGAAGTTCTACGAAGAGGCATAAAGAAATTGAACAGTCATTGCTGGGGGCTGAGACGTTCACGGTGGGCTTTTGTGTGCTAGTCCTTACTTGCTGGATCACGTGTATACTCACTGAGCACTTCTGTAAAATGCAGGAGGAGATGTAAGAGGAAAGGAGGGTGATGAAGGCCACTGACCTGATGACTAAGGGAGCAAAGCCCCGAGTGGGGCAGGAGGGTGGCAGCCAGAGCCCAGGCGCAGGCTGGCCTGGCCTGCAGCAGGGGTGACCCATCGCTGCAATGGGAGGAAAGGAGCTTGGGATGGATGCTGGTGTCAAGGAGGTTGTAGATTGGTTGTGTGGCAATGAGAAAGGTCCCTCTTGATGACTTCCATTTTCCTATTTTACTTTAAAGAAAAGACGTTTGTAGTATAGTCATGGGATAAGAGGGAGAGAGGAGAAGAGGTAGGAGAGGTCAGAGGGCAGAGGTCAAGGATGAAGAGCTGCATAGGAGCATGGGAAATTCGGCAACCATAGAAGAGTAAAATGACCTAGACAGTGATGAATGCAAATTTGATGAGGAATTTAAAGTAAAGTGGGTGAGCCTGGTTGTGTAATAATCTCCAGCTCTGTCCAGCTGCCTGGGCCCAGCCACAGAAAGGTGGACACAGGGGTCCACATGTAGCTCAGATTGGTAACCAGAAAGGGAGATAGAATCTGGGCAGGAGAGATAAAGCTTCACCGGCTTAGAGGGAGTGACCAGGAGACCCAATGTCACAAGGTGAGGAGGGAGGGAAGGTGGTTAGGACAGAAGAGATGAACCTCAGAGGAGTCTGAGGCTAACAAGGACAACACTGCTCTTGAAGAGGAAATTGCAGGCTGGGAGAGCACCCTCGAAGCTTTCCTTGGAGGCCTAGGAGATCAGAGGAGGGGGGTGAGGACACAGAGGAAGGGGTGTCCTTGTAGGATGGCCTGCTTCCTGCCCCCTTAAGAAGTAGGCACAAGGTGGAGGACATGTGGAAGTGCGCTGGCCACAGGGGAAGGTGTCGAGAGCCAGGGGGCAGGTGCAGGAGGGCTGGGAGGGGGCATTTGTGGGGAGCTGGGGTACGTGACATCATGCATGGCAGCAAGGGCCAGGAGCTAGGACTGGGGGTCCCTGTGGCCTCTCAGAAGCATGGAGGGCTGGATTCCAGCTCTGCCCTCCCACAGCCCCTGAAGGTGACCACTCATGTTCCTATTCTTTCTTGTCTTTTAGGGTCTCACCATCTTTGTGCAAAGATGAGTAATATTGTATGAAAAAAAAATTCACAATATTCCTTACATCTAGCTCACATACTTTAGACTCTCAAATTCCTGTTTTAAACAACAATACAACTGTCTCGATACTATATCATGATGTTTAGCCTCTCTGGCGTGTCACAGAATCTTTTCCTGAGAATCTTATGAAAGCACAGACCTTTCCCCCAGACAATGGACCTGATTCTAGAATCCCTGTTCCCACGGAAACATTTTATCAATCTGTCAGTAGAGTTAACAGAGAGAGTTTGGTTTTTTCTTTCAGGGTAGGATCTGGCTAACAAAGTTCCAAGCACATAAATGTTTTATTGATCACTTGACCTGACTTAAATTTTTTATTCCTTGGTTCAGTGATAATATTGGCCACTTACAGCATGGGAAGGTTTCCCCAAGAGGCTGGGGACGCAGTTGCTACAAGAGAGCCCAGTTTCTTGCCATTAGGAAACTTAAGCGATAGAAGGGGTTTTTATTATTATCATCCGTATGCTTTGCAACAATTCTCAGAGACAACACACTCTTCTCTATATATTGCACCCACATTATAGTAAGAGCACGTTCTCCCTAAACAAGAAAGAAACCGACACAAAAAATGACACGGAGGAAAACAAGAAAACCCCACATTGACTCTGTCACTCTGCTTGGTGACCATTCAGATGACAGTAACTATCATTACTCTCAGGTAGTTCTGAAATCGTCACGTTGGAAAGGCATGGTAACTGTTAACACAAAGGGGATTCGATAAGAATGTGACAGTTAAGACGTATCTCCCTATTGTGTGAAAATATACATACATATTATTAGGATAATGATAAAAATAATATTGCTTTCATTATGAAACACATTGCAAACATGGATTCTAGACAAACACTATTCATGACGGTAATTCAAAGTGAAGACGCTGGAAATAAAACAGTGCTTCTGTAATCTAGAACACATTGTTTCACTATTAATCAGGATTTAAGTGTGTTGCTGGCTGTGGATGCTGAGGGAGGCCAGTTTGTAGAAAATGTCTTGTGAAGCAGGTGCGTGGGAACAGATCCCCCACAGGCCAGCACGACTGGCCGCTGCCTCTGTTGCTGATAGACGGTGGCCATGCCATGTTGGACCAAATACCAAGGAAATTTAAATATGGTCCTTGAAAAAGGACTCAACAGCCACTGAAAATTAGTAATCAGCTGGGTTGAAACTGATAAATGAGGGAATCAAAGCAATAAAACGTAATAAGTCTGATTAAAGGCAAAGTGGCAGAAAATCTAGTGTTTCTACTTAGAAATCATAGTTCACGGAAATTAGTTAGTCTAATCATTTGATTAAAGAAAACTTTCTATAAACTTTTAATTTTTATTGTTTACTGTTCCCCAAATTATTCTTTAATTAATACTTTTTTCATATGACAAGACTAAAAGAGCATCTTTCTTTCTTTCTTTTGTCTTTCTGTCTCTCCTTCTGTCTTTTTCTTGATGGATATCCATGGCCTGTGTGGGATGTGAAGTAAGCACTGGGTTAGGGGTCAAAAGACATAGGGACAAGTCTCAGCCACCTCACTTCAAACTGTGAGTCAAATAGCAATAACCAAGACAGCTTTGAAAAAGAAGAGCAACTAATGATAAATCTACAGTCGTCAGGACAGTATGCTATTGGCAGAGAGACGAACGATCAATGGCACAGAACACAGACTATAGAAACAGACCTTATATATGGCCATCTGATTTTCAACAAAGGTGCAAAGTCAATTCAGTATAGAAAGGATACTCTCTTCAATAAATGGTGTTTAAAAAATTTGATATCCATAAGAAAAAATGAACTTTGGTCCATAACTTGTACCATACACAAAAGTTAACTCAAAATATATCAGAGACCTTAATATAAAACATAAAACAAAGAAGAAAACATATGAGAAAACTTTGTGGCATTTAATTAAGCAAAGATTTCTTAGATATGACACATAAAGCATGATCCATAAAAGAACAAATTGATAAATTGGATCTGATCAAAATTCAAAACTTCTGCTCTTTGAAAGACTGTTAAGAAAATAAAATAATAAACCATGTATAGGGATAAGTTATTTGTAAATCATATATATGATAAAATACTTTCCTCTTTAATATATGAAGAACTCGTAAATTTTTATAAGAAAACAGCCCAATTTTTAAAAACAGCCAAAGATGTAAACAAGTACTTTACCAAAAAGGTAAAAGAATAGCAAATAAGCTCACAAAAAGATACTCAACATCATTAGTCATTAAGTAAATACAACACACTTAATAGAATGTTAAAATTTGAAAAACTGATGATATCAAGTGTTGACTAGGAATTGGAGCCATGGGAACTCTCATGTATTCCAGGAGGGGATGTGAAATGGTAGAATCACGTTGGAAAGTAGTTCAGCAGTTTCTTAAAAAGAAACTCCTAAAACATGATTCAATCATTCCATTTCTAGATATTTACACAAAAGTAAACGAAATACATGCACATACAAAAACTTGCATAAAATTTCATAGCAGCTTTGTTTGTAATAACCAGAAACTGGAAACAACACAAATATTCACCAACAGCTGAATGGATATGTAGATTGTGGCCATATGTATACAATGGATGCAATTCAGCAACAGAAGGGAATAAACTTTTGATATATACAATGATGATAAATCCCCAAATAATTCTGCTTTATGAAAGAAATCATACAAAAAAGAGTACATACTATAGGGTAGCATTTATATACAATTCTATAAAATGCAAACAAAAAATGAAAACTACTTGCTTGGGAATGGCAGAGAAGGAAGATGGGGGGCCTCGGAGGGGTTGACAAATATGTTGATTGTGGTGATGGTTTCACTGCTGTACAAATGGTACATTTTAAATATGTGCATTTCGTATGTCAGTAAAACTGTTTAAAACAATAGGAACCAACATTAGCCATCTATTAGACTCAACCCCACTTATGGATTACAGATTAGGAAGTCAAAGCTCAGGGAAGTGAAATGACTTGCCTGAAGTCCCAAAGCTAACAAGAGTTAAAATTCAGTCTTGGGTCTGTCTGAGAATAAAACCTGTCTTTCCTCCATTAGGCCACAGCCACCCATCTTCATCACCTGGGTCTCAGTTTCCTCATTTGTAAAACACCTGGGTGGGAGAAATAACCTTTAAGATTGCTAGCACATCTAAAACTCTAGGAGTCTATGTGAATCAAACTGATTTCATGTACAATTTCATTCATTTTAAAAGTCTCTCATTTCAGAAGGCACCAAAACTGCTTCGGATAGTTACAATTGGAATGGCATGCATCTGGATGCATGAGTTAATGCATGTCTGCACTCACTGCAGTAGTGGGTGATGTCTCGATTCCCATAGCGTGGTCTCTATTGTGAAGGACTGTGGGAGTACTTCCTAGGCCACCTTGTTGTGTTGGGCGTGTTGGCCATTTGCTGTAAATATAAAGGTGCTTTTCTGAATGCAATGCTCCAGAAAGCACTAAAAAGCCATTAAAAATGAGAGAATAATGGAACAATTGTGTCTCATTTTCACTTCTAAAAAGCAGGATTCTTTGTGCCTTCAGTACTTCTGAAGATGCTAACCCTTCCAAGAAAGCTTCACAGCAATATAGAATTTCATCACCTACCAGAGTAGCATTCATTTTCTACTTCTTTAGTTTACATACTGTCTGTGCCACTAACGTATATTATATTTCAATTACCTTTTTCTGTTCACTGACTCACGTACATTTAACTTGATTGCAAGGTCCCTACATGCTGTTTTTCCATTGTTTGCTTACACAACCTTCTTTCTCACAGGTTTTACAGCCAATGGTCACAACACTGAAGACTGTATAGCTGGTCTTTCAAGTATATTTTGGGTTTCCTGTATACAGAAATATATACACCTGAACTGTGTTTGGTTTTCTAAAGTTTGACCAATTAGTTGACACATTTAGTAGTTCACTGAGATGAAAGAAGCTCTGTAATAAAATTGAAGGATGTTGTGTACTTTCCATGCACAAGGAATAACAGCTTAAATGTAGCTGATTGAACCACAAATCATGTGTGTCAATCAAATAGCCTTCTATCTTTCTCGTCTCTAAATATACCCTTTTACCACACAGCTCATTCTTTTAAAAAAAAAAATCCTGTGGTCACAATGTCAATTGCTAACTTTATTTTCTATTTACATCATCCACTTATGAATACCCTTTTCTTCAATTTAATTAGTTAGTGTCACTCACACTTTAATTGGAAACATTGTTAAGACAGAGCTGAATTTGAAAATGATGCCACAATGTCAGACCGAGTCACGTCAATCTTATTACCACACAGCACAGCCAGGGCATCTAAACAACACCCACGCACATATCTGTGCACTTTTGCATTTTTATTTTAATGAAAATGAGGTATTAAATATAGTAAAGCAACGCCTTTAAAGATGAGAAAGATCCTTTTTGCTCTCAATTACGGATCTGGTACCTTCAGTTCAGCATAATCAAAACTCAACATAAAAGAACAGTGAGTTGAGGCATAAGTGCTCTAAGAGCATAAATCATCAAATATTGCTCATGTCTCCTAATATTGGTGGGTTTTCAGACTATACCTACACATATCCAAATTATTATTGACGATGTGAATGAATCCACAGGTCTGGAAAGCGGCAAATACAACACAGGTTTTTTGGCCACCACAAAAAAGTGCTTTTCTCTGTGCTGTGCTTCTAGTATTGAGCATAATTTCAGGAGGACAGACTTCCTTAAAATATAAAGGCCAAATCCTACCAAAAAAAATTTTATAGTTTAAATACATGTTCTAGAGAATTACTCAAAATTAATGTACTAGCCACAAGGTATTATGACCAATTTTTAAAGAACAAATAAAATAATGAACTATTATGTCACAGCAAAATATAGTAGGTATTTGCCTATAATAGACCAATTACTTATTGTCATTTTTTGTGTGTGTCTGTTTCCAAATAAGATCGGATGGTCCTTGAAAGAAGAAACTATGTCTTTGTATGTTTGTATTTCTATTGCTAGAACTGCACCCTGAGCTGGTTTATTCTATGGGTGGATGGGTGGGTGGGTGCATTTATGCCACGTGCTCACATGCCAAATGACAATCATCAGACTTACCAGATGTGCAAGTTAAAAATCAGTAATTTCTGACAGCTGGTAATATCAAGATATATGAGGGGACCCTAGAGTAAAACAGATAAGACGACTGACTTGATAAAAATACAGGATTTTAAACTGGTAGGACCATCGGCAACTCACTAGCCCAATCACCTGACTCTGTTGAACAAATATTAAAGACAATCTTGTCTACTTTATGCAAAAAAGAAAAACAACAACAACAACAACAACAAAAAACCTCTAACATTTGAAAGGCTCTCTTCATATAAATGGGGAAACATTTATAATTGAAATCACAGTATAAAAAAGGCTGAAATAATACAAGGTAAATAATACTGTGACAAACTGAACTATATTTTCTTATGAGTAAGTACTCTTGGAGATATATGTTAAAACATTGTTGAAGATATGAAGAAACAAGTATTGGAATTAATTTTGGTCAATGTAAATGCAGATTAAAATAACCACGTGTGACAAGTGGCTACATATGAGATGGTGCAGATAATGCATTCAGTTTGCTACAGAGCCGTGAAATAAGTGCCTAAAGAGAAGGAATAAAATTCTCAATATAACACGTTCCACACTGTTATATTCTTGTATATCTTCTATATTCTAGGCCACAACTGTTCTCGACTACACTGACACCAAGAAATTCTACTGTTATTTTCAAATGGAATTTTAAATTTATCCATCCTTTCCTGCAACATTCCAGAAAGGATTTGAGATTGTTATACAAATAGACACAAGTACAGTAAGATTAAAGTAGGAAGGTACTTCAAAAAGTTCATGGAAAATTGAATGAAAAGATAATATGGACTCTTTCCATAAACTTTTTCTTTTTCTTTTTTTTTTTTTTTTTCCGTTTTGTCTTTTTTCGTGACTGGCAACGGATTGCAACCCTCAGTGTCGCGCCCGTACCAGGCCGGGACCGGCAATGGGATCGCAACCCTTGGTGTTGCACCCGCACCTCGCTCAACCAGTGAGCGGGAACCGGTCTGTATGTGAGATCCGAACCCTCGGCGGGAGCGTCACCACGCTCATAATATGGACTCTTTCCATAAACTTTTTCTTTTTCTTTTTTTTTTTTTTTTTCCGTTTTGTCTTTTTTCGTGACTGGCAACGGATTGCAACCCTCAGTGTCGCGCCCGTACCAGGCCGGGACCGGCAATGGGATCGCAACCCTTGGTGTTGCACCCGCACCTCGCTCAACCAGTGAGCGGGAACCGGTCTGTATGTGGGATCCGAACTTTCCATAAACTTTTTCAACTACACTCATAGATTAAAAAAAATGAAGAGCACATGAAATAGTGAAAGAGCACTAAGGACAAAGAATAAAGACAACTTACAAAAATCGATGCCATAAAATACTACAGTTGCTGAAGATAAGTTTTGCCAGTTCTGACCTTACTAGTATAGTCAAAACGGAGGAAACATCCTGAAATCTAACAGCTGTATTATCCACACTCTAGAAAGTGTATGTGTAATTCAGAGGAATCAATGTTTTTTCTGAAGTACAGTTTGAACACCTTTGACTGATCAAATACATCATCTGACCAAGTCATGTGACTCTCTTTAAGCTTGTGAGCTGTGGGGTGGCATGTTCCTGAACACGAGGCCCACACTTGTCCCTAGGAAACATGAGATGCTCCCATCCCTAATAATAACCCTCTGTCTTACATTAGCTTTGGTTGGTTCTGTTCCTATCAACCATGGGAGTCTGAGTGCAGAGAAATGTCTTCTACCCGTTGACAGAGGAGACACTGTGTCAGTGGCACTATTCCCTGTGCAGTTCTACAAGAAGCAGTCGTGTATTTGTCTCTGTATTTGTTATACAAATGCACATACAGATTTGTATTCACTAAGCAGATGCAAATCGTGTCTCTGTTTCTTGCATCACCCTTGCCTAAGCTGAGAGGCAGAGCGCTAAGGCACATCAGCAGGAGGCATTTGCACGATCCTATTTCACTAGTGCTCCACTGGCCCCTTCTCTCCCACAAAGTGAAAAGTGCATTATGACCCATATTAAATTGAATGAAAATTAATTTTGTGGTCGTTTGTGGGATTCCATGATATTATTCATGAGCATTTGCAAGTTACAATCTGAAGATCGCCCTTCAACTGCTAGATAAAACATCATTCAGCACAAATAAATCTTAATAATTTTTAAAAAGTACAAAAATTTACTTTTGTTTTTTGCAGGTGTTTTGTTGCAATGCTCATCCATCCTGCATTGAAGCTAGACACCTAAGCATGATCCTCACACCTCCCGCTTGCCCACCCTCCTTCCATGTGAGGTCCTGTCAAATATGACTCCGAACAACTTGTGAATCAGCACATTTCTTTCCAGCTTCAGCAGCACCAGCACCAACACCAGCACCATCCTAGGCAAGCTGGCATTATCTCTAGGCTGCAATATCCTAACTACTCCTTTCTGGTCTTACCTCGTACTCTTGCCCTTTTGCAATCACATTTTCCTTCCTTCAGCTGGAGTGGTCTTTGAAAAATGCAAATCTGACCATGCCACCTCTCCTGTTTTAAGCTTCGAGGGTCTGACTTCTCCTAGAGTGTTCAAAGAACAAGGTCTTTACTGTAAGCCCAAGGCGCAGGCTTGCTTGGCCCTTCCCTTCCTTCTGGTCTCTTCTCACTTACATCCAGCCACGCTGGTCTTCTTTCTATTCCTCAAACCTGCCTTGCTCTCTCCTGTCTCAAGGTTTGATCTCGGGATATTCCTTTGGCCAGGACTGTTTCCCTGCCCTGCCCACTTCCTTCCTTTCTTCTACCTCGTATCTAAATCAGTAATTATACAGCTGCATGTTTTCGATGAATGTCTGTAACCCCCACTAGACTGTAAGCTCCATGAGGAGAACAAACTTATCTATTCTACAAACCACTGTTTCCCTGTTTGACTCAAACAGGACCTGGAATGTACTGGATGCTACTTCCTATGAAATGGACATGGTGATAAGATCTTATTGTTCAATATGATGCCACAGCACAACATATTTCCCAAAAATGTGACCATAAATATATTTTTTAAAATAAAAATTAAGGTTTACTTCTAAGTTAAGAGAAAATTGTTTTAAAATATTTGTATAAGTTTTAAGAATTCAGTAAATTGTGCATTTCTATGTGAAATAAAAACAGCAAACTTATTAGGGTGCTTTCTGTAATATGAATAATTAGTACTTGCAGCTTAGAGTCTATCTCCCTACAGTGTAGCTATAGACTCAGAAAGAGAACATATTCTCAAAACATAGCTAAATGCCTTCAATTCAAGGTACTTGGAATTAAATCCCTCGGGCATCAAAATAGCTCTGTAGCCTTTTGTAGAATCGTATGTCAAGCATTCTTAAACACATATTTTACTGGCCTTGGGGAAGCAACTGCAAATGTTTTCTCTTATATTCAAAGTCCTTAAAAAAGAATCTATTGCTAATCTCTGACCAATGTGCCTTCTCTTACCACACTGGGTTCCACACAATTCACAATTATACACAATGTTGTAAAACGCGTATAATTCACAATTCACGATTATATGCAATCTTGTAAAATGAACACTATTTTCCCTGGAGACCAGAATGCCTTGGAGTGGTTAAATATGTAATTGGGTAATTTTCTGAAATGCTTATTATTTACTTGAGTCTCATTTCAGTCTCACTGGTAAAAGAATATCCTTGTTAACCGTTATTATTCCCCAAAAAGCTTCCATTATTTCAGTGTTCCTTTAACATTCCCATAAGCACATCATTGTACTTGGGGGTGTGGATAATAAAAAACAAAAGCTGGGGCCGGCCCGGTGGCGCACTGGATAGTGCGCCGCTTGGGAAGCGCGGTGGCGCTCCCGCCCGAGGGTTTGGATCCCACATACAGACCGGTTCCCGCTCACTGGCTGAGCGAGGCGCGGGAGCAACGCCGAGGGTTGCGATCCCATTGCCCGTCCCGGTCCGGTACGGGGGCGACACTGAGGGTTGCGATCCGTTGCCGGACACGGAAAAAGATAAAAAAAATAAAAAATAAAAAATAAAAAAATAAAAAACAAAAGCTACCTGTGCCAATCTCCTTATTTAGATGACAAGGTGGGCTTCCTTTTCCCTGAACTGGAGTTTTCTAGATTATAGGCATTCTGGAAAATGAACAGGACTTTTAAACCTTCTCATGATTTGGACTGTGTCTTAGCTGGTTGCAAATCTCATTACCAGCTTTACATCTGTTTTTCTACTTCGATTTATTTTTATTTTTGGATCAAAATTGCAGCCTAGAGGTTTACTTTGGTAAATAAAGTTTGAATTTAGCTGTTGTTGATTTACACCCAGTGCGCTATACTTAGCATGACTATACAGTTAAACATACTTTATAGGTAATTACTCCTATTGATATGACGACAGCTACAGAAGCTATGCATAGCCTAGAACAGTACCCGATTCCTGAAATGGTACCTTCTAAAGTGATATATTAGGTAAATAAACTCTGATGATGGTGGTGGTATTTCATCCAACAAGAGCTCTTACTCCCTCTGAAACCAACATCTTTTACTACTTGCTTGGTTATCTATGAACAATAAAAACTCACCAAAATCACTGATTTCATTGAAATGAATAATAGAAATCAAACAGTCTCTAACTGAAATGAGCATGTTCAAATTAAAACAGGGAGTAAGACATCCAAAACGAAATTGCTTTGAGTTGTTTTAAATGGTGAAATGCCCCAAATCCTTTTATTTCTAAGACCTACTATCTTAGGGCCTGCTTTTTTACCCCATGACATAGTATTTTAATAGTAATAAACTAAAGTTTCCCCACTATGTGAATTATAGAGAGCAATTAAAATTTGGTCTCAGATATTTTGCAATTATCTTATTTTAACTTATAAGACAAAACATGCAGTTCTTTTACAATTCTTCAGAAAAATACAATATTAAGAAAACTAAACCATTTTAAATAAAGTTTCTGCTATGACTTGGAGAATACAGACCCCTCCCCACCTCCCATTTTGCCCAGTGTGACCTTACTTAAGTATTGAAATAGGACCCTTTGTTACTATCAGCAGGCACAACTTATGCATACTGTCTCGGACCACACACTTTTTTCAATGTGAAATAATCTTTGACATCCTTTTTTGTACAACCCTTCCCCACAGTTCCATGGAATACAGTTTGATAAACACTGATCTAAAAACACCACAGAGAGACTGAGATGCCAGTGGATCTTGCATATCCATTAGTAGGTATTTTCTCCACTTATTGATTTGATTATTTACTCATATTTTGATCAATTTCATAGAAGGAGCAAATAGTACTCTTGGTTTAGGGGCCAACAGTCAAGGATCATAGCATCTTTGAGGTGGAAGAGGCCTTGACACAAAACAAGTTTCATGAATAAAAGGTGGAAAGGGAAAAGTAGCTTTGGAGTCAAGTAGACCTATATTTGAATTCAGTTTTGAGAGCCTTAGTTTTCTCACCTGTAAAATGGGATTATTAATATCAATCACATAGAATTATTATGAGGCTTAAATAAGGAAATGTATGCAGAAGGTCTGCCCAATATCCAGTAGCTAGTAAGTAATTTGACTAAATTAACTAGGTGTTTCGTTAGTAATAGAGTCTGGACTAGTCTCATGATTTCTGGTTCAGTACTATTTCTATAATATTAGTTTAATTTGAGGAACAAGTACAAGTTAACTCACGAATGCATCTTGCTCCAGGTCCCAAAGAAAAACAAACTCCAAGACAAATTTACACTATTTCTCTCAGAAGAATCAGCACGAGAAAAAAAGTAACACTCAGAGACAAAGTCATAGCATTAACCACTGTATTTCAGATGCACATCTAAGAATGTACAGGGAATTTAGAAATCAGAACACAGTGGAGAAATAAATACTGTTAGAAGTATTTAGGCTACTAACATATTTGTAACTATGTTTCTTTAAAGGTTACTGTTCCAAATAATACTTATGAATTTGTCATGGCTTGGGGCATAGGAGTGAAGGGAGGTGGGGGTCTTCTAGATGCTGTCTCAGGGGAGGAGTCACCCCACACCTGGGTGCAACTGGGGTGGGAGCCCCACCCAAGATATATCCGTAGAGAGTACATGTTATCTCTGTCTCTGGTGATGGCATTCCTGAAAATGGCATTCCTGAAAATGGCATTCCTAAAACACGTATATCTTATATGTGTTTTCTGTTTACTGAAATGTATCAAACATTTCCATGTTTTATTAAATGTTTTAAAATGACTGGTTTAGAAGAATGAATGGATGACTTCATTTTTTTTAACTTTGTCCAAATCTAGTGTATTTAACTAAGTTTTTTTCTGCAGAGTAAGATGAGTTATTTTTAAAAATCTGATGAACAAGAAATTTCTGATACATGAAATGACTAAACACTGAGTGGGGCTCTTAGGGGAAGTTATTATGGCATCCCTTTGACCGTCCTTACAAACAGCCTTCTACTTGTTCAGGATGATTCGAATGCATCTGAGATAGATTAAAACTGAAAATATCAATGTGTCATGCAGAGTACGAGAGTATCTTGTGAGAATTTTTTCAATTGCATGTGTGTGTATTTTATGTTTACAGATCCTGATGTAAAAAGTATCTTTTTCTGTAGGCAGCCATCAAATAATTTGAAATCCACTTGTCTAGATGAGTGCTCTCCAAAATCTTGTTTCAGAACCACATCAGTAAAAAACAAAAATCAAATATGAATAACAATATTGACTTAATACAAGTACGGATGCTATTTTATGTATATTTAAACATATACACGAAAATAAAAAAAATTAAAGAATGATATAAAAAGTAAATTGAAATAAAAGTTGTAAAATTTTCTTCCCACACCACTTTGGATTGTAACCTGGAGTCCATTTAGTGTACTCTCAATTCCATTAGATTACCGTGATTCAAATTTCAGACTACATATTTATTCAATATTATCCTTGATTATAGTAAAAAAGCACATGAAGAAATTTTACTCATTACTCACTGATGTCCTATTTAGAACCTAAAATTTTTGAGAAGGGACTTGGAAGTTACATTAACAACCCAGTTAAAGCAGCCCGCCAATGCTATCAGTAAAAGAAAAATAACAAACAAGGGTAACCTTGGTGATATAACCATGTATATTCCCACATGTATCCCACTTTATAAAAGACTAGTTTGGTAACTCTGGTTATGTAGAATAAATGTTATTAGAGAATTTTACTAAGAACTTCCATCAACTTTCAAAGTATTTGTTTTTACAAGCTTATACTTATGGAACACTTTATATTTCTTATAATGTAAATGCCTGATTCAAAGGAATTAATTATCCCTGCAATTATCAATGTATTCATGTAGGAGATGTCAAAAAGAGAGTGAGATTTTCACTTTTTAGCCATGAAACCTCAGTTAAACCTAAGCTGCGGCTTCAGGTTTTCCACTTGAATTGCAAGTTTCTAGAATACATTGTGAAACTGGTGTGTATGACTGGCAGTGACTGGGAAGATACCATACTCATTGTGTACCAGGAACTGTGCCAATCATTTCTACAAACAATCTGATTTAATTATCTCTGAGTTCAGAATTATTTTCATTTTAAAATGAGAAAATCAGCCCATCTAGTCGTGCAGGTTTGTAATTGAACCAGCACCATCTGACTACACAGTCGGCACTTTACCCATGAGTTCTGAATCATGAATGTGTAACCCAGTCTACCAATTGGAAGCTAAGCTACAAGTACCCCAAAGGAATACCTTTTTGATAGATACTGCCAGACATCTACCTAAATCCTTCTTTTCTCTGCAGCCTAGGCCTTCATCTAGCCTACATTATCCAGGCTCCCTTGCAGGTAAGTATGGCCACATGACTTAGTTGCAGTTCAAGGAATGAAGAGGTGTGTGAAATTTCTGTTTTATAGGAAAAACACGTGCCTCATTTGTAATTTCTTTCTCCTCTGCCAGCTGGACCCTGGAGGTAGGGATCAGGCTTGACCATGAAGATACTGACAAGGCCTGATGGGTACCAAGAGCCAAAGGACAGAAACACCACTTAGAAGACAACTGCCCACCCACCTGACATGCCCACTCTGGGCAAGAATTAAACTGCATTTGTGTGTGAGCCCTTACATTTTGGGCTTTATTGATTGTAGCAGTTTAGTGTACAATAACCAGCAAAAACTTCTTTCAGAGGCTCCAGATCCTGACACTCCATCCTGGGAGAGACAAGGACTAAGACATGACAGCAGATGCTGTCCTGGCCACCTCCACCTCAAAGAAGATGACTGAATTTTTTTTTTTTTCCTTTTTGTCTTTTTTCGTGTCCGGCAACGGATCGCAACCCTCAGTGTCGCGCCCGTACCGGACTGGGACCGGCAACGGGATTGCAACCCTCGGTGTTGCGCCTGCACCTCGCTCAGCCAGTGAGCGGCCGGTCTGTATGTGGGATCCAAACCCTCGGCGGGAGCGCCGCCGCGTTCCCAAGCGGCGCACTGTAGCAGTGCACCACCGGGCCGGCCCAAGATGACTGAATTTTTACTTTCACCAAGGATGGAAAAGTTAAACGGCCTCCCTGAAATGTATGCTAGTGAGCCCAGATTTTAAAATTAGGTAACTGGCAGAGAGGTCCCTGTATTCCCCAGGCATACTGGTGTTGATGCTTGGGAAACCAGCCAACACTGACCACGGGGAGGTGCATTTGTGAAGGATGGAGAACAGGTGTATCCTAAGGATCACCAGGTGGGAGAACTTACATGCAGGGTTCATGTTCAACAGACCTTCTCGGACTCTGGGGGCACCAAGTATTTGAAAACTACTTCAGAATCTAGAAGGTGGTTGTTAAGGGCTGAACTGTGTGTCCCCCCAATTCATATATTGAAGTCCTAATCCCAGTTCTTCAGAATGAGACTGTATTCAGAGATAGGGCCTTTAAAGAGGAAAATAAGGTAAAATGAGGTCATTAGGGTGGGCCTTTATCCAATCTGACTGGTGTCCTTATAAGAAAAAGAGATTAAGATGCAGACCATTGTGGAGACATGGGGAGAGGGCGGCCGTGCACAAGCCGGGGAGAGAGGCCTCAGGAGAAAACAACCCTGCTAACACCTTGGGCTCAGACTTCCAGCCTCTGGAACTGTGGGAAAATAAACTTTTGTTGTTTAAGCCACAAAATCTGTGGTATTTTGATATGGTGGCCCTAGCAAACTAATGCAGAGGCTCATTGCAAAAGCATGCTATGTGTGAGCCACGAGAAAGAGCAGTCCAGGGCAGCAGGAGGGGGAGGAGAAGAGAGCATCGAGGAGTGACCGCGGAAGAAATCAGGCCACCTCCCTCAGTGATCTTCCTCCTCCTCCTTTGGGAATTTCTGCTACCTTTCATACGGTGTTTCCCTCCATAAACGTATCATTCCAGGATAGATGATTTCCAGTAAATTTTGAAAAGCAGAAAACAAGAAATATTAATTGTTCCAAAACCCTGAGCAGAAGCTGTGCTAGAACGTATAGTAAGACCTGGAAAGCATCAGAGTTTAGGAGAAATACGTTATACAGTTTCTTTCTTCAGGAACTACGTATTTATTTCCATCTTGACATTAGAATATTAAACTACTCCTCCCCTTGCTAAATTGGTATGCATTTAAAACATTAAATTCTTTCACCGGCCTGCTTAGGAACCAAATAGTATAAACTCTCATTAATATGTAAATCAACCCCTCTAAGCACATTATTAATTATTTCAAAGATAGTTGGAGGTCACCAGCTCAAGCAATTTCTATGCATGAAGTCTCGTTAATACAAGACAACCTGCAGTGAGGAAGAATCAAATTTTATCAGATACTGAATGAGTGTGTGTATGTGTGTGCACGTGTGTGTGTGTGTGTAAGCGGCCAAAGTAACACAGGGTACTGAACACACTGCCAGCTGGCTCTGCATGGATACCTTCGGATGATGATGGTGGTGCTGGTGGTGACCAAAGAGCACAATTTATAACTAGAACAATTAGGAACAAACAAACAAACAAACAAAAAACCAAAAAAACCCCGTCTGAATCACAAAGTGTGTGTTTAAAATCCAAAGCTATTCTGCCTCAAATAAGCTTAAACTGTGTTGACCTGGAGGCCTCAGTTGGCCCTGCTTTCTTCTGGAATAAAGTTGTGAGGAGCTGCAGAAGTCTGTAGCCCATGAGGACACAGCGCATCTCACTTCCCCAGACTCTAGGGCAGTCGCACAGAGTGTGCTGTGCACAGTGTCGTGCACGGTGTCCTTCACGGTGTCGCTGCCCCATGCCTCTTCGCCTCTGGAAGTTGGCTCCTTTTTAGGTAGTTCTCGGAAACTGAAATGCTCTGATGTAAACCATGGGACAACTGAGGCAGGACCACCCAAAAAACCAAATGGAAAGCAGCTGATCGTGGCACCTTCAGCACTGACAGATGAACGAGGGTCTTAAAAAACCACAGCTTGCTGCCTGTGTTCAAGTTCATAATACGGACACAAGACTAATTCTCACCAAACTGCAGGAAAACGATCGTGTCATCCAAGCAACTCGTCATGGTCACTATCACAGTTTACCTTTATACCTCTGATGTGAGCTGAAAATTTACCCAATGAAAAAGATAAACGATTTTCACACCAGACAACAACCAAGATGAGGAAGATAAACATAAACGTAGCCATTATCTAGTGCAATTAACAACATATATACAACGAAAATAAGAATGGGAACCCTGAATGTTGGAACAACTTGTAAATGTATTCAGAGTTTCGTGATTAGGGGTATTACTGGAATAGTGCAATTATCTAGTGCAATTAACAACATATATACAACAAAAATAAGAATGGGAAACCTGAATGTTGGAACAACTTGTAAATGTATTCAGAGTTTCGTGATTAGGGGTATTACTGGAATTTAGGTGCTTCTGGAGAGGAAAATTTGGCAAAATCTTTCAAGCATCAATTTGGAACTTAAAGCAGGCAAATACCTATATTCCTTAGGGATGTACGTATGGGGTGGTGCTATGAAGAAAGGCAGGGGATGATTATCACTCAGGCCAGGACCGTGGCTACACCTGTGCAGGGGGGAGGTTGTGACTGGGGGTCACATGGAGGGCTTCTGGGGTCCAGCAATGCTCCTTCTCTCCCTCTGGGTGGTGGCTGCAGAGGTTCCCATAACTACACAGACTTATAACTATATGAATGCGTTTTGAGCACTGTTGTATGCGCATAACATGGCTCATAATAAATTCAAGAATACGTCAAACCATTTAAAATGATATACTTAAAGGTCAATTAATAGTCTATTGATCACTGTTATAATCCTTCCTGCCTCAGGAGAGCACTTGCTATACTGATAACGCAGAACAGATTCAAAAATTGTGCTGACTGCTAACAAGGCAGGGGAAAGAAATTCAGAGATATATAAATGTATACATATATATTTATGTGTGTATATATGCATATATTATTTTTTAATAAAAAAGAAGAAATCCTAAAGATAGCTGTTTTGAACAACTTTCATGGCTATCATAAGAACTTACAGGCATTTTTTTAGAACTTTTTAATATAAGAAACTTAATATTAATTTATATTTAAGTACAAATTTAATATAATAAATTTATACTTAAAAATGGATTGCTTTTGCCATTATAAAATAATGGTAGAATGCTCTTTTAAGGGCCGAGCCCGTGGCGCACTCGGGAGAGTGCAGCACCGCGGGTTCGGATCCTACATAGGGATGACCGGCGCTCACTGGCTGAGCGTGGTGCGGCTGGTCTCAAAATAAATAAATAAATAAATAAATAAAGAATGCTCTTTTAAGAGTTTGGGGCAGAAACGAGTGGAGAGAAATTATTTTTGCCTTCTCTGCTAGCCGTTCGGAATATCCCCACCATGCTTCTGTTTTCTAAAATGTCCTTTTATTTTTAACCACTTAATAAGATGTGAGAACAGAAGAAAAAAGGCAGTTTGGAAAATGGAAACTCAAGCAAAGGAAGAATCAGGGGTGAGGTTTACTTGGACGTGGGCCCCTGCTCGGGATGAAGGGAGCCACGCCGCTGGTGCTGTAGCAAATAGACATTAGAGTCTCTTCATTTGTAACTGACAAGAGACACATGCGTGCATCAAACAGATCTGAAATTCCACTGTCGTTTCTGAAGCAGGTTCTATAAAGGCAGCGTTTCCAAGGCCAAACAGATGACCGAGCAGACAGTGCCTTGTTGATCTAGCTGGAATGAGCTCGAGAACACCATCCATTTTGTCCTACAGCTCTTTTTCTGGTGCTTGTCCATGTACCAGTCACTCCTTATAATGAGGTTACTTGATTGAGTGTTGTTCCTGTTGCAAGCAGGGAGAGGAAGGCTGAAAAGCATTCAATAAATTTTACGTCTCTCCATCCTCTCAGGCAGCATTCAAGACTGCCACTGTTTACAGCCCTGTTTGCTCTTCCTCCTGGGCACACAGCCAAGCCAGATTTCCCACCCCACCCCCTCCACCCCCAACACACACACTGCTTGGTTAGGTGGAGCCATGTGGCCCAGCTCTGGTATAACAAATGTGGGAAGAAGTGATGTGCTCCATTTCCAGGCCTGGCCCTCAAAGGGCACCGGATCTCCCTCGTCTCGTGCCAGACGGCCCCATGGACAAGATCCAGCAGGCACCCAGAGGCTGCTGAGGATGACAGAAGCTCTAGAGGAAGAAGTGGGAGTCTGGGTCCCTGAATGATGGTGTGGAGCAGATGCCTCACAGCCAAGCCCCACGGGACTGTGACATGAGTGGACATTAACCTTGAACTTGTGAAGCCACTACAAGTTCGGTGCTGTTTTGGTTAGCAAGTTAGACTAGTAACCTGACTTCACACTGCCTCCTACATCCAAGTCAAAGGAAAACAAATAAAATTGCTAAACTACCTCAAAAACAAAACAGGAAGTGTTTAGCAGTAATCTTGGAAAATTAAGAAGTTTGATTTAATTTCAATTACTTTGGAGGCGGAAAGAACTTCAGCTTTGGACTGTGAAACACGTCAGGAGTTTAAATCCTGGTTTCAGTCCTGGTGCTGCCATTTTCACGGTGGTTGCTACAATATGCAAGATCTGGGAGCTGGAAAGAGAATGGGCTGTATGTTTCAGAAAGGCAGATGGAGAGGCACACAGAGAATGTCTGTGTGCATAATCTCCTAGGCAATTTGCTAATATTTTAAAGCTTATAACATGGATTGCTAAGGTGCTTTTTGGAAATATATGAACTTATATTCTTACCTAGTTTGCACATGTGTCCATCACTTTATATCTTCTGCTTTAAATTAGCAATTCTTTATCAACTAATTATGTTGAACTTTGAGAATGTGCATTGACCATTTTCACATCTTCCTTGGCAATTCGTCTTTTCATATATTTCTCTACTTTTCCAACATGGTGCCAGGAATTATATCAATCTAATTATTTGTGGGACAGCAAATGTTCAAAAGCTGGAAAACAATCATTTTTATTGGATTTTGTGTTTAGTTCCCCAAATGGCTGTCTGGAACATAGGCTTCTTGACTCCTTAGGCATCAGGAATATCTCTGTATCCCAAAAGGACCAGAACCATCTGGCTCGTGCTGCTATATTGCCAACAAAGACACTGAGGACCCGAACAGGCTACAGTTGGTGAGCAGACGTAATTGATGGAAAGGAAATTGCATTCTAGGTTAGAGTAAAACTGGAATTATATGAAAAGTGACCTGGGAGCAGAAGAACCAGGGTTGAAAAATCAGATGCACTCAGATGGCACTAGTGGCGATACCAACCGCATGTGTCACAGGGAAGGTGGGAGCTACTCCCTTGGACCCCATGAGGCTATACGAAATCTGTGTTGCCAGGGCTCATAATGAATAAGTAGTAGCTTTGCAGAGCATTCATCAGATCCTTCCTAGGGCCGCACTCTGAAGTAAATCAGCCTAAATTTATGAAGCTCCACCAAGTTGTGTGAATGACACTCAGTGTTAAGAGCATACACAGAGGGTGCTTTGGCAGTTCAAAATAATTCCTCACATGGAATTCTAATAATAGCAGGTACAGCAAATAGACAGCAAATATTTCAGAATAATTATGAAGTTTTTCCCACAGTCCATACTTTTATGCATGAGTTTGTCAGAGTTCTGAAAATAGGCTGTTTTGCTTGTTTTTACCAATCTTATTTTCAGCTCCATCAACATTTAGTGAAAAGCCTGTGCTGGCTAGCAAACCAAATTACTCATGGACAGAATGGATACAGGCACAGGGAGAATTTTTGCACTTATTAATGCTCCAGTTCCCCATTGAAAGTACCTGTTGCTTGCAGAATGTCACCCCTGCAGTAGTTCTCAAACTTTTAAGCCTGGGGACTTGAATAGGTACTGATGCCCACCCTGAGAGGTTATCATGTAATTGGCCTGAGGCATGGCCTGGGCCTTAGGATCTTTAAAAGCTTCCATGTGACTAAAATGTACATCCAGGGTTGAAAGCCAAAGCCTAGAGAGAGGCAGGTGGTAGGGTGGTGGGGACTTGGAACTCAGAGTGAACCACATCTGGACTGAACTCTGAGCTCTTCTCTGCCTAACTCTGTGGTCCTGGTTTCTTAATCACATGGAGACTTTACTTCTTCCTCTACAACATGAGAAAAATAATTCCTACTTTCCAGGTTTACACTTGATTTAAATATGAAATGGTGCTAAGAAAATTAGACATGTTCTCTTGACCTTTTCCATGCAACTTTCAAAGGTATCATACTTTACCTGTCATTTGCAAGCTTATCATTCACATAGTGATTAACAACCCAAGTTCTAGAGCCACAGCTATCTGGCTCTGTACATCAGCTCTATTACTTACTAGCTGTATTGCCATGTGCACTTTAATTCCCATCTATAAGGCTCAATTCCAACATCTATAAAATGGAAACAACAACAATATCCATCCCAAGAGGGCTTTGTGGGGACTAAATGGACGTATGTATGTAAGCACTAAGAATGGCTCCTCATGTACAGTAAGCACTGAATGACAGCTGCAATCATTACTCATTGCTGACTCTTGGGAATAAAACTCTACATCCCACCCTAAGAAAGCATAGCAAAGTTTCTGGACAAGTGAAGAGTTCATACAAGGAGAGCAGGGTTTGTACCTGAAAGGTATTTTAGAACAGTTTTAATCACTCATCATAATAAATTTGTCAGTAAAAACCACTGGTTCATTGTTGACTAGCCATACCTTGAAGAATGTATATGTCTAAAATTGAGCTTTGAAGGTTTTTAGCTTTAAGGAACTTGACAGAAGCTTGAAAGAATAGATTTTGCACACACACACACACACACACACACACGAGACAACCCATCTTATCATACTACATATGTTTTGGTAATGTGGTATAATATATTTATATAGAAATAAATGAATACAGACACTTAGCAAGATATTTGGTGTGTGGGTCATTTAGCAATATAAATACATATCTACATACACAACTCTCTTGTTGCTTCTGTGGGGACAGAGTAATTTGGAAAATAGTTTTCTAATTCTACTTACAGCCTCTATTTTTTTGATATATATTTAATAGTTCCAGAAAACTATTCTCAGGTTTTTAAAATTATTATTTTCTTATATAATGTCATTATCTGTCTGGCTACTGCTAATGTCTTTATTCCTGCCCACAGCACCAGTTGTCTAGCTAGGCAACCACGCCAGTTGTTGGGCTCTTTTACCTGCTGGTAATCCTGCACCGACTGGGCCACTTGTTCAGCTAAGGCTGGGTCTGGAGTCCATAGACCCCTCAAGCCCATTCACAGACTGGCTCACAAACCCTTCACATGCCAGGCTGGGTCCCCAGACCCCTCCATGCAGGTCTATGAGCTAGGTAACCAGCCAAAAGGTCCTTGGAGCCATAGGTTGGAAAGCCTGGCTGCGCCGGGCAGATGCTCAAGGCAGACACCTGCCTGTCTGCTTCACAAACTCTCTCTCTCTCTCTCTCTCTCTGAAGAACACAAGAATAGCAACAAAACCAAAAAGATACATTGGTGCACATGTGCACTAACTACACACACACACACACACACACACACACACAATTTTCTTACAATGAATGTTGAACCACACCCAACCAGACCCGAGGCGTGGGCCCTGATCAAACTATTCTATTTTCCCAACAGTATCTAAACACTATTACATGGTTTTCCAGACTAAGGAAACTCTAAATAATGAATTTGGGGGAAGGGCTGTCTTATATGAACTGGGGCAGAATGGAGAGGAGATGAGGGTTGGTCAGCTACATTCACCACACGGCTTGAATTATTCATCGCAATAAACAGCAGTCTAGGACAGTGCCATGCATGTGGCAGTCACCACATGCACATCAGCTTCAAGGAGTAACATATCACCCTGGCAGGATCATTCATTCTAATTTGTGGGCATTAAAAAGCCCTTTGGCCTGTGCCAAAGTAGAAATACAACCCCAAAGCAAATTCAAAGGAGTTATTTACCAATGAACATGCCCCATTTACAGCTTCAGTCAACCCCCTCGGGTCAGAAAAGTCAAGGAGCAGATTCCAGCTGTGGTTCCAGTACCAGAGTAACCCATCTCTCATGATTAGATAGGAACTTTGCCATTAAAAGGAATTGAAAGCTTTAGGGGTAAAAAGCCCTTTGATTACATAAATAAATCTTGCTTTAATTTTCTTGGAGAAATTAAAATCCAAAAATAGCAAGTAGTCACTAAAACAATTTGGCTAGGCTTTTTAAACTGGGATGGTGGGAAGGTAAACAGACCCCTCTTCAGAGAAATCAGCAAGGTTCACTCCTAAGCTTTCAAAAACCATTGATGACACAGGGACCGACTCTTGAGGTCCAGTAATTTTATGCAGAACTATTAGGGTTGGCCAGGAGCCTTCAAGGAAGTGCTCGGCAGAGCCATGAGTAACACGAGTACAGGATCTGGCAAAGACTCTGGAGCTCCCTGCAGAGGTCCAGCTTCCATTAAGCTGCCCTTTCAATACATTCTTAGTTCCATTAGGGAATTAACCACAATTTTCACTTTTCATACACATTATTAATAAGTTTTATTTATAAGATTTATAGACATTGATATAACCTAGTTAGCCCCACCATGGGAGAAGACTGTGCCATGGAAATAATATGTGTCCTATCAATTCTTGTTCCTGACAGTCTGCTGTTTTGATAAGGTATTAGTCCATTATAGTTTGATAAGGGTATTAGTCCATTTCTCTTGCTTATAACAAAATACCTGAAACTGGGTGATTTATAAAGAAAATAAATTTATTGCTTACAGTTTTGGAGGCTGGGAAGTACAGGGTCTAGGGAGCACATCTAGTGAGGGTCTTGGTGGTGGTGACAGTGATGGCAGGTATCACACTGAGAAATGGTGGAGCAGAGAGAGCAGAGAGAGACAGACTCTCCTCTCCCTTTAAAGCCCTCAGAACCATGCTCCTGACTACGATTATTAATCCATCCACTACTGCACGGTCCTATGATCCAATCACCTCTTCAAGGCTCCACCTTTCAATTGCCATAATAGGATCTCCCACCTTCTTAACAGTCACAGCTGGGGTGAAGTTTCTAATACATAAAACTCGAGGGACATGATTCAAGTATCAATCCACAACAAAAAGCTTTGATTTTCTACTTTTTTTTTATTATTCTATTTTACGTGTCCTGTACTATGCTTCATGAATCAAAGCAAAGTCAAATAAACCAAAAGAGAGATGGCCAGATGGATGGACTGGTGAATAACGCTTGATAATTGGTTGATTTATGCACTGAGTTGTAGGAACCACCACCCGCAGTTGAAGCATGTCCAAACACATGTCGCTCTAGGAATACACACATACCTATGGACATATGCATGTACAAATTTTATATACTATTTATAAAAAAGTAAAGTAAAAAGCCAGTACTCACTGTGTGCTTAACGTCTTCAACATTTAATCTAATGGCACCTTATAAGGCATTATTTTAATCCATTTGCATAACAACTTATGAAACAGATGCTATTGTATTATCTCCAATTCACTAAAATTAAACAAGGGACACTGAGGTTAAATACTTTGCCCTACATTACAAAACTAATAAGATTCGGAGCCAGGATTTGAACTAGATTTCTCTGAGGCTCTGTGAACGCCCAGAATATGTGCAAAATGATTCACTGGTTTATGGGGGCAGTATTAGGGCTTACACAGGTATTATTTAAAATATAAAAACAATTAACCTTCACTAAGACTTAATGTACAGACCGATGCTGGCACCTTCTCATACCCTGGTCTGTGTATGTGTGATCATGTGTCATGTGTGGTAGGAAACTGTGGGAGCCCCACAACTCACTGTTAGACTGTGCAGCCCAATTGTCAGCGACCTTACAGCAGAAGGTTCCCTGTGCTTGGCTACAAGAATTATGGATAAACTATCTCATTTTAACTAAATTAACTCTGTTAAAACAGGTAAATGACTTACGAATAATCCTGCAAAGAAGCCATTAATTAAAGATAGAGCTAATAATGTAAGCACAATCAAAAAGAGAAAACAGCTACACTGACAATGCAGGTCCATTATCCGTAACAAGTGAATCTCAGCTGAGGCTCTCATGGGCCCTGAGACACAAGCAAAGGGGAGTGTGAAGCCACCGCACTTAGCAACATGTTTAAAAACCAAGCAAGTAGTAAATGAAGACAGTCTCTGCTGAACAAATATTAAAGACAATCTAGTCTGTTTTTTGCAAAAAAAAAAAAAAAATTCTTTAACATTTGAAAATCTCTTTTTATATAAGGGGGAAACATTTATAATCAGAGCCACAGTCCATAAAAAGGACAAAGTAATACGTGGTTAACAATATTGTGACAAACCGAACTGTATTTTCTTATGAGTAAGTACTTTTGGAGATAAATATGAAAACATTGTAGAAGATATGAAGAAACAAGTATTGGAATGAATGACGCTGGGTAGAAGGTTTACTACACAGTGGAAGGGCAGGACAGTTGTTTCTAACCTGCCTCAGCTTGTGGTTATTTGCTACATTCTTCTTTTAATAGCAAAATACACAAATATATATAGCTTTGTGCTTATTGTTTTTAAATAATAAAGAAAAGAGATGCCAGGAAAGATAAGTTCTCAGTGGTAGGTGGCATTCCAAAAAAATACAGCAGATTTCTATGAGGATTACATTTCAATAACCAGCAATGAGGAGGCAACATTCATAGAAAATATTTAAAAGGATCCCAAAGAAAAGTGATAAAGTAGTCTTTGAAATTCATTCATTTCCTGCCTCACTCACTATTAAAAGAAAGAAGTTGAATCCAGGAGTGCATATTATTCTAAGGATGTCACTGACATATTATTTAAAAAATAAAATAAATTTCAAAAAGATATTTAAAACGCAGTGAAAATATAGTGGAATCCATATAATGTACTTTCATGAGTAGAGCTCGACCAGGCAAGGCTCGTCTCACAGAGGTTGTTAGTTATTTCTTGGCAAATAACTAGCAAAATGAAAGCTAAATTATACACTTTACAAAAAGACAAGTTATCCAACTCTGTTAAACTTCCCCGTGACTATAAGAGGCTGTCAACAGTGTGCTACGTGAAAATTATTTTTAAAAAGAATATATTCACTTAACCTGTTCCTTAAAGTAAAGGTAATGTTTGTAAAATGACTAAGGAAAAGAAATGCAAAATGATCTTAAACCTATAAAAAGATGCTCAACTTTGTTCAAATTAAAGAACAACAACAACAATGTGGAAATCTTGTTTCTCAAATACATGAATAGTAAAAAAAATCCCAAGCTTTTCGACTCCCCACATGCGGAAGGCAGTGGCGACCCTGCAGCTCCCACGTGTGGGGTGGGAATGAAGCGCACACGCTGCTGGGAGGGAAATTTGGAAACTGGAAATGAAATACACACCTTCCCGTTGATGCAGGAGCCCCTCTTCTGGGAAATCTATCTCAATGATGCTCTGACAACAATATGAGAAGATGTGTGCACACAAGTCTACTGCTTGTAGCAATATTGTCAATAAAGCATGAAACCCAGGTGTTCAACACCAAGGTTAAAATAAGGTGCAGCTACACAATGGAATCCAGTGATGCTCTATTTTCTTAAACAGAGAAAATTTCTCTAGACTACTAGGGAGTGATGTCTAGAATACAATATATACTGTGGAGTGAAAAAAGCAAGGTGAAGAAAGGAGGTGACACAAATCTACATGAATATTGGCATCATCTATGTTTATCTGTTTTTAAATGGGTGATTATTTTTAATAAAGGCTTAGTGCTGGGGGAGAAAAGGAATATTGAAGAGAATGGGAATAAAAGCTATATACTTCTTTAAATGGAACATGTTTTATAGCTTTGGAGTCATGTAAATATTTCTCAAAATTATAGAAACAAAATAAGTGTAAAAGCAATTAAAAAATACGCCTGCAATTAGTGACAGAAGTATACAGTAACTATCTTCGAGTCTATATTCCTTTATGGATGAACACGGGTGACAAGACAAACCAAAAATCTGAATACTGTTTTCAGTAATCACACTTTGGTGATGGAGTTGATATTGTCATACTGATACTGTTGTGGGTGCTTTGAAAAATAAGGCAAATGAGTAATTATATGACTCAGTAGTAAGATTTCTGCAAAGGGGGAAAGCAACAACAGTTGTAATATTGGTGACTTTAAATAAAAATTCCATAACCCTGATTTTTAACTGAAAGGTCAGTGTAACTAATATTGCTGTTCATACTTTTTTTTTTTTTTAAATACATGTCTCCTAGGTCTTTCAACTAGGCCTAGATAGTGACCAGCCAGTAACAAGCGGCACACCAGGCACCAAGACTGTGACTTCTCAGTACTGTTTCCTGTTAAAGGGACCCAGAGCTCCTGCAAAAATAACTGATTCCAGGTCATTGGGCAAGAATTACAAGGAAATCACAGAACATCCTGTTAAACTACAAAGCCTTCCTAATGGGTATGAGGGGCTTCATTGTAGAATTTTTCTTTATTTTTGTATGTTTGAAACTACAATAAAAAGGTAAACACTTTAAAAATGAGTGAGAAATGAAATGATTATTAAAAAATACCTTGAATATGAAGAGAAGACTTGAAAATGGATGTTTAGAAGTGTTTGAATCTTTTGTGGTTTTGTTAACAAAGAAGAGTTACCAATGCAAAATTATCATGTTAAAAATATTAGAAACTGAGTTTTCCAAACTGCACATGGTTGCTTCACTGGCTTTTGAATGCTTTTGTTAGAAATATAGAAGCACAATACCTCTCAATGAGTGTTTTTAACGATATATTGACACATAGAGCATATGACCCTTAATAAAAATCACTGCGTTATTGGTAGGTATGATTGAAAAATAACTACAATAATTTAAAAAAAATCAACAATGCAATTAGCTTCTTCCATTTGATCTATGTACCATTTTGAGACATATTTTTTAGTTATGATTGACATTAAAATTAAGTATTAAAATAAATTGAACTTAAAACCTGACCGTTGAATCAAGATATCACATAGTTTCAAACTACAATTTCCAATGTCAAGAAAGTGTATTTAATCACATTGCAGTCATTAAAATAAATATGTAGTGAGGTAAGGATTCCTTCATCACTCTATATGCAAAAAGTAACTCAAAATGGATCAATGACCTAAATATAAGAGGAAAGCTATTAGAAGAAAACACACAAGTAGATCTTCATGATCTTGGAAATGGCAATGGATTCTTATATTTGACACCAAAAGCATTCTTATATTTGAGCAACAAAAGAAAAAATAGATAAACAAGACTTCATCAAAGTTCAAAACCTTTGTTTATCAAACAACATTATCAAGAAAGTAAAAAGACCACCTATAGAATGGGAGGATCATATTTGCAAATCATATATCTGGCAAGGGTCTGGTATCCAGAACGCGCACTCTTAGAATTCAACAACAAAAGATAAACAATCCAATTTAAGAATGAGCAAAGGACATGAATAGACATTCACATAAAGATATGTAAATGGCAAACAAGCACATGATAAAATATTCAGCATCACTGGTCATTAAGGAAATTACAATTAATTCCACAATAAGATGCCACGTCACACTCACTAGAATAGTTAGCCAAAAAAAAAAAAAAAGAAAAGAAAAAAAGACAATAACAAGTGCTGGCACAGATGTAAAGAAATAGGAGCCCTCGGACATTGCTGGGGGCAATATAAAATGGTACAGCAGCTGTGGAAAACAGTTGGCAGTTTTCTAAAAAATGAAACATGGAATTCTGCTTCTAGGTACATAACCAAGAGAGATGAAAACATATGTCCATACAGAAATGTGTACACAAATGTTATAGCAGCATTATTCATTATATCCAAAAAGGTGGAAACACAATTGTCCATCAACAGAGGAACTGACACACAAGTTGTGTCCTTTCTGTACGACAGAATATTAGTCTGCCATAGAAAGGAATGAAGCTCTGATCCATGTGACAACTTGGACGAACCTCAAAAACATACTAAATGAAATAAGCGGACACAAAAGGTCACCTATTGCATGATTCCCTTTGTAGGAAATATGCAGAATAGGCAAATCCAGGGAGATAGAAAGCTGCTGAGTGGTGGCCGGGGGCAGGGACAAGGGCTTATGGGAAGTGACAACTTAAGGGGCATGGGGTGTTCTTCTGAGGTGATGGAAAAGTTCTGAAACAAGAGAGCTGTGGTTGTACAACATTGTGAATGCACTAAATGTCACTGAATGGTACACTTTAAAATGGTTAGTTGTATGTTATATGAATTTCACCTAAATTAAAAATTACATGTGTGCCAAAAAAATCACATGTGTAATAAAATTATAGAGCAATTAAAGGGCTTTTTGTATTGTTAAAAGATAATAAAGATTTTAAATATTAAATAGTTCAGCTTTATCTCATTCTTCTTCTTCTTCTTTTTTTTTTTAAAAGATGACCAGTAAGGGGATCTTAACCCTTGACTTGGTATTGTCAGCACCACGCTCTCCAAAGTGAGCTAACTGGCCATCCCTATATGGGGATTTGAACCCGTGGCCTTGGTGTGATCAGCACCGCACTCTCCCAAGTGAGCCACGGGCCGGCCCTCTCATTCTTCTTAAATGTCTTTTTCATATGTTCTTTCATATATATTGGGTATATGTTCAAAATTTTTAGTGATGGGGCATACAATTAAAAAATTTGGATAATACTGCTCTAGATCCAGGGTAACAGATCTAGAACTGGCAGGAAGAATCTAACCCACAGATGTGCTTTGTGTACCTTGGCTGAGTAATATTTTCAAATTTATTTTCAATGCTTTATGCAAATTATGCATTTTCTAGTTCAGCACAGTTAACTAGAGTTTCATATCTTTTGTGATCCAAACACGGCAATAATCAAATTTAAATTTTCAACCCCTCTGCTAGGGATTAGGATCTCTAAGACATTTTTACCATTAATAGTTCTTCTTCTGTTCTTCATTAATATTAGAAATGGAGGGAAAAATAAAAAAGTGCTAGACTTACCCACACAAGGCAGGGAGTAGCCGAGCTGGGGGTCGTGGACAAACTGCCGGTCATTGAGTCTTGTCACACAGTACAAGTGGAAACAGTCTAAGCAGATCACGTGGCGGCAGTTGCACTGGAAAACCAGGACAGGGCTCCTGCATAAACAAAGGGAGACGTTTTCTCTAGCACCTCTAAGGGTGGAAAGGCAGCATGTGCTTTAATACAATTTCTGTAATCCTGGAGGGTTGCTTAGAGTGTGCTCCGTGTAAAGACGTGAGCTGCTCCATCTTAAAAATTGGACGGACTCGATGAAGTATATATAACATTGATTTTCTTAATTTTATATTTTTTATGTTAACACATTTGTCCTTCAGTTGTTTAAGCCTGAGCTTAAATATAATCTTTCCTGACTCATAATTCCCAGTTAACCCACTAAATCATCCCATCCACTTGTATATATTTTTGATCCATTATCACATCATAGTATTGATGTGTTTCCCCTCTCCTATAGACTATGATGTCTTTGAAAGTAGATACTAGATATACTGATATTCCCATAGTACCAGGCATTGTAAGGATTTAAATTAAGTGTTCCTTGAATTTAATTATAATAATATAGAATTTGAACTTCCCCAAAGTCAAAAGAAAAATTACTATTGCACCAAAACAGGGATATTAAACAATCACTCACATTTCACTGGCAAATAGAAAAGCAGAATTAGGGACAAAAGATTATCCAACAGGGACACCTCTAACAAGAGTTTGTCTTTTGTGCCACCCCCACACTACCCAATATTCGACTTCTCACATATGGCTAGAGGATTACTAATAAATTGATACATATGAGTACTCCAAATTTTGGATTTGTTTAAAATATTTTGTAGAAAAAAAATCTCCTGTAAAACCATGTATTTTTGCTGGCAAAGGAACTATACAAGTTTACGTAAAAAAAGAAAAAAAGGAGACAAAATGAATATATTAATTTGAGATCAGCTCCAAGGTATTTTAATAGTAAGAAAGTTACTGGAGTCTATCTAGATAAGTGTATTCTCTATGTAATGATAACAAAACATAAAATAAACATGTTCATTTCATACCTAATTCTTGACAGCTGTGAGAACCCTTCAAAAGCCCTTTCCTTAGAAAAACTAATATTAAATATTACTAACTAGACGACAATTTCTTAACAACTAACAGATTTCCAAAATTCTGTAATCCCACTTATTTCAAACCAGTATCTAATGCAAAACAAAGCTGGGGAAACAATTCCTGTTATTTTAATACCATGGATCTATATGTCAATGGTCAAATTAATCTAAGCAAGAGGGTCACTAAAAGCGTTTATCTGCTTCTCATTTCTTTCTGAACCCATCAAAGTCCTTTCAGGGCCTTCATTCCCATCTCCAGGACCTTAGTCAATTAGGCATCGACTGTGTTCTCAACTTTCAACCTTTCTCTTTCTAACAACTTTTCCCTGAAGATGATAAAATATAATGCTTCCCTGTTTCTAACCTAAGAGTCACCCCCACGCACAGGCACAAGCGCATCATGCTTTATTCACTCTTGGACCTATATGGCTGCTATATTTTACCTCCTTCTCTCATAAGTAAGTTACGTAAAAAATATTCTACATTTTGCTTCCTGCCACATGGCAGAACGAGCCTTTATATATCCCCGACTTGCTATCAACACATGGAAATATTGGAGAAAATATTAGAACATTTATAAAAATTCCCCCGTACATAAAAAAAATTAAAAAGAAAGCTTCGAAATGACCCTGTAGAAGAAATCAAAAGAAAACTTATAAAGCCAAAGCAGTCAGCCCACGTGATACTGACACATGACCCGGAGAGACACTGAGGTACAAGGCAAGCAGTCATTGGTCTCGCATGCATGTTCTGTTCCATCTCCACTGGAAAGGCAGGGTAAAAGAGTTCTCTTGCATGGGACGAACAACAGCTATGGTTACAGAATGGCCACTTCTGTCAATACATAGTTAATTTATGGTTCCTTCAGATATAATATGCTCCGAGGGACTTGGGCCATCCAGACAATCCACAGAGCATCAGTCATTCTACTTTATTAATGACACCGTGCTGTCTGGAACAGATTAGCAGGAAATGGTAAATACATCAGAGGCCATGAGTGAGATGAGTCCTGTGCAAATTCAGGGGCCCACCCCATTAGGGAAGGTTTTGGAAGTCCAAGGGTAGGGGCAAGTACGCACCCTCCAAAATACAGGATATGTCAGTCAGTTTGTCTTACCCCTCCCACCACTGAGGATGAAGCACAAGGCAGCTGCAGGCTCCGTGGGTCCAGGGGCTCTGGTTCCCACAGAGAAAAGCACACCTTCCTGGGGACACAGGAAGAGTCCTACTGAAAACCATGATGTGCTGCACCAGGTCACTTCAACCTCCTTGAACTGAGATACAGGCAGGAAGGAAAAGTGGCCTCGCTGGCAGGTGTAACTGATCTTTATTTTCAGGAGGAGGAGATGCCACCACTACACATGGGGGCTGTGAAGAACATGTGGTATCCAGGTGGCCCACTGGGACATCTCATGGAGTTTCCCTATGCAATTCTAATGGCAAGTGGGCAAGGCAGCAGTTAAGGCTTGAGAATGCACGGGGCCAGGAGACCCATTTAGAATTTACTGCATTGGCTAACATCAATAACTCTTACTATTACAGAAAATAAAAATATATCAGAGAGGGTTTTAAAGAATATCTACCCTGAATAAAGAATAGGAGGAATGGGTACCAGGTAACAGTGGATGGTGAGGAGTGAAGGGACCAGGGCCTGAGACACAGAGAGGTGGTCAGTGTTGGAAGTGAGGACATCTCTGTCACTTAATTCCCTTGAAGGAAAACCATTGCTCAGACAAAGGGTGTGCAGTGTGACCTTGTGAAGCTGGAGTGTCAGTGACAGAAGAAACTATATGTATTTTTGCATGTCCACTTTGGAAAAGAAAGACATTTAAAATTTGCAGGGAATCAAAAGTGGTAGCGATAGATGAGTCACCCAAGAATTCTCACTGTCTGTCACTATCTATATACAGTCAATTTGTATATAGTGTCTACACAGATTACTGAGATATGTGGGTAGATAAAGATATAGATAAATATATATATGTCCATTATAGATACATAGATACATAGATGCATAGACGACAATATAGATAGTATATGTATGTATTTCCTGTAGAATTATCAGTCAGTTGGATTTTTTGACATAGTTATGAGGTAAGATTGTTCATCTCTTATTAAGAATATTCCTAGTAGGTGTGGAAAGGTATGAAAGGGGGAACATGACACTCATAAAAAGGTTTTTAGATTAATCACCTGAGAAAATGAATAAAAATCATTTCACGGCTTAAGAGTCTACCTAATTAATTTCCTAAGTGCTAGATCAAAGAAGAAAGGGGGGGAAACTAGAGTGTATGGGCATCTGCTTTGGGTTAGGTACCTTGTTAGGAGCTTCACATACTTTTTTCCCCACTTCTTCCTTCTAAAGTAACCCACCCCCGCTCCCCCACCCGTTTGTTCTCTCTGCACGCCCGTTCCCTCCGGTCAGGATCGTGCTTACTGTGTTACATACGTAGCCTTACATTCTCCTGGTTCCTTTCCTCCTAGACACACGCTCTTTGCCTCCATCACCATTATGAACATAGCCATTATGTTCAAATCCAGATCCCAAATTTCCAGGTCTAGTGCAAGACGGATGATCTCCAAGGAACTCGCCCTGCAGCCCAGATGCTCACTGATAATTCTCTCTGCCTCACCTTTCCTCAGTACTTATTCATAAAGTCCATCCTTAATGTACTTTGGATACCAGCCTCACTTTTATTTAAAGTGTTTCATATATTCCGTTCTTACCTATCAACACTAAATTAAAAATCATGAAATGACAGAGACCTTTCATGACTCACACCTCGTCAGATCCAGTGCTGAGCACATGGTCGTTACGTAATCAACAGCTATGAATTATGCTAGTGGATGAACGGGTGAAAGGAGCACAATTTTTATAGTCTCTGGTACTTTTATTTTACAGTTTATCTGTTCCCATTCATACATTTTTACTCAATTACTTATTAAGTATCTACTCTGGCTAAAGTAGGCACCTAACAAGTACATGTGGGCTACAGAACACAGTGAATGTATAAACCACACTTTATGGTTATATCTGGTTCAAACACTGGGAAAGACACGCGTATGAATAATCACAATGCAAACTCTAGGGACACAGGATTCACATGGAACAAGTATGACAAGGAAGTACATGAGGTCACCAAACTCTGGTAGCATAGAAGTCAAAGAGCAGGGAATCATTGAGTCAGACGGCTCCATTAGGGAACCCGAGCTGAATTGAAAGGAATGGGAGGATTGGTACTGGGTCACTGGAGAGAAACATGGCTTTTGGGCAGGGGGGAAACATGGATATGGAAAAGAATTCTTTTAAGAGAAAAGTAACCAGGTGGGCTGACTGAAAGGATGTATCGAGAAAAGAGTGGGAGAAGAGGACTGAGCAGATTCTGGTTGGGGATGGGGTGGCTCCAGCAGACACACCTAGCATATGGCTCCAGGTGGTGGGACTCACTGAAGGTTTCTGCTTCGGTCTGAATGTCTGAGTCCCCCCAGATTCGTAAATTGATATCTTCACCCCCAAGGCAATGGTATTAGGAGATGAGGCCTTTAGGAGGTGCTAAGTCCTGAGGGCAGTGTCCTTGTGAATGGGATTAGTGGGATTAGTGCATTTATAAAAGAGACCCAAGAGAGCTCCTTTGCCCTTTCCACCAAGTGAGGACACAGCAAATGTCACCATTTACGAAACAGAAAGCAGGCCCTCACCAGACACCAAACCTGCCAGTGCCTTGATCTTGAACTTCCCAGCCTCCAGAATGGTGAGAAATAAATTTGTTCTTCGTAAGTCACCCAATTTATGGAATTTTGTTATAGTAGCCCAAATGCACTAAAACAGTTTTTAAACATGAGAAGAGAGTGATGGTTTAGTAAGTTAACTCTGAGGAAAATTTGGAGGGAAAAAAAGTGGAAGTAGTGAGAACTACTTGGAGGTCATTTTAGCAATTTAGACATGAGTTACTAAGGAGCTGGATTATAATGTGTTGGTTCTGGGAATAGAAATGGGAAGATGGATGGGGTGACATTTTTGAGGAGATTCTGTCAGGACTTATCTTCTCACAGGTCTTCCATTCCTCCTGACGTTCATCTGTGCCCTTTGCCCAAATTATATGTAAATGTTAATTGATCAATCTAGAAGTGACTTCACCCCAATGAGCCAGGTTACAGAGGAGTTAATTAAAGGTTAAATAAAGTTCTCCATCATATGTGAAAAGAATTTTAAATGCTTTACCTGGCATTACTGAAAAGTTATTCGTAAGCAATGATTTCTCTGTTTTTACTAAAGGAATAATCCAAAGACCCTTTGGTCACAGAATATTAGGCATGACTGAAAGAGTTTTAGTAAAAAATATGGCAAGCCATTCACATACATCACACAAAGTGGAACATTGTTACACAGTATTTCAAACATGTTAAGTTTTATGAAATTAGTTCTCTAGTATCTACAAAAATAGCATCGATGTTTTCACATTTATCTAGTAAAATGTGCAGTTTAATCTGCCCTATACCACATTTGCTGTCTGTCTTTCTCGTTTGCCCTTGGTCACACACTCTCTGCCCAAATCCATCTGTTTCCCTGACTCTCAGTTTGTCTGATTCTCTCCGGCATCTTCATTTATCCACGTTAAGGGAGAGGCTGTGACTCCAACTTCTCAACTGAATGTGACCTATATTGAGAGCAATGTGCCAGTAATTTCAAGATATGTAAAGATAAGGAAACAAGTCTAGACTCTGAAGGAAAAATAAATCTAGTAGAGTGGGCAGGAGAGGGACACAAACAATTATAATTCAGGGCAGAATATTTTAAGTTATGTTAGAGATGTAAGAAACCTGAGCAGGCTCTGTGGTAAGCAGCCTCCGAGATGTTCTCTAGTGATCCCTACCTCCTGTGTAGTTCCTTTCCACAATGAATGGGTTGACCTGCATACAACAGGAAAAATGCAGAAATGACAGTGTGTGACAGGAGTAGGTCAGAAAAGACACTGCAGCTTCTGTCTGTGCTCTCTCAACGATCACTTGCTTAGAGGAAAGCCAACAGCCATGTTGTGAGGACATTCAAGCAGCCCTTCAGAGAAGTCCATGTGGTGAGGAACTGAGGCCTCCTGCCAACAGTCAGCACTGGTTTGGCAGCCACTTAATCATCTTTGAAGTGGATCCTCCAGCCCAAGGCAAACCTAAGATGACTATAGCCCTGGCTCACATCTTGACTGTAACTCCATGAAATACTCTGAGCAAGAACTCTGCAGCTGAGCTGCTCATAAATTCCTGACCCACTGAAACTATGCAAGATAACATTTATTGTTTTCTTTAGCCACTAAGCTTTGGGATAATTTGTTATGCCGCAATATCTAACTAATACAGGCTCAGAGGTGGGAGAGATCCCATTTAGATAGCAGGTCAGAAGAGAATGTACAAAATCAGTATCATTTGAAGGAGGATCAGCATTCCAGTGCATGGGGATGGAGAAAACATTTGAGTTGAAGAGGAAAGAGTGAATTGTAAAAGTACAGAGCATGGAAGGAAAACACTGAGTTATCTAGTGTAGCTGGTTTCTTCATTTGCCACAACGAATAGCAAAATTACATAGAAATGTATATATACATTCAGGAATAATAGAGTCATTTGAAATGCAATGAAAAGCAATGCAACTTAGAATAAAAATATTAAGCACAAAATCCCTGAGAAAATAAAAGTAAAATCTCCTTGCTTGAGAAAGTTCTTCAATTTAGCTAACACCTGACCCTAGAAAATTCACAGGTTGTTTTTATTACACAGAGTTCATGCAATGATAACATAGATGTTATGTCTCAATTAGCAATCTTTCAAAGCCCTCTACAAACTCTTTGTATATTTAGAACTATGACTGCTGGGAATTTAATAAAGTATTTGATTAGATAAAAATAATTAGAGGAGAAAAGCTAAACCATTCAATAACTTGAATTTATCTTCTTAACAGCTGTCACTTTAAATCCCTTTTAGTTAGAGATGGCTTATAAACAACTAAATGAATGATTGAAATCTCAGGAACCAAATGCATTTTAATTTCATCTGTATTTAGCAAAATTACCTACCAATTGCCTAAATACACTACTGACAAAGAAGTACCCAGCACACACCTGTCCGCAGCAATGCTGGGGAGAACATTTCCACCCACAAATGTCACATGAGTTCATTATTTGAGGTAGCCAACTGAGCAATCCCAGTCACTGGAGAGGCCCCTAGTCCAAGATGCTAATTGACAGACTAAACTCCTAGAAATTAAAATAAGCTTCAACAGCTGAATGACCTTCAACATTCCTTCCAGCAGCCAAATTTAAAATCCTGAAGTAAGTTCATTTGCCCATTAGTCGGCTTGGAATCAGAGTCCCATTAAGGCACTGCCAGATCCTGCACAAGCTCATTAACTACCACTTCCAGTTTCTTCTTGCTGTCTCTGCTCATGTGTTTACTGTTTTATCCAGTCCACTTTGCTGCACAAAAAAAAAAAAAAAAAAAGAGTTTTGAAACAACTGATACACTCTGATCTTTGCTTATGCTTTCTGTTAACTAAAAATGACAGGAGATATGGTTAGAGTGTGGAGTTGATAACACCAGAGTCAAGGGCTAGGATCCCCATACTGGCCAGCCACCAAAAATGTCATCACAGGCCATTGTTTTGGACTAATCTCCTGCAGTAGCCCCGACAGACTAGACTAAAAATCAAAATGAAGTCACCCCTGCTAAGTTCCAAGACAATCGGGTTGTGGTCTGACCTCCCAAGGAGGAGGAACAGATAACAGTCAATTTTTTAGCACATGCAATGTACCCAAGGTAAAAAACCCTTTATGTCTACATGTTGGAATCACTTTCATTCACCCATTCTGCCAACACTGTGGCATAGCACTAGATGCCTGGCACTGTCATCTCACTGTCCCATAACAGTGAATAAGAATGGTCAACCCTTACAGGGTTGGAGGCAAATAAGTAATCATCTCATGGTAAGTTTGGAGAACACCCAGCCAGTTCTGGGGTTTGAGGAAGGGCCCATGTCCCAGTGCATTCAGTCTCTATGGAGAGAAGATGATGAACTAAGTGAATGACTCCTATGGCTTAACAAAGCTTTTAATAAGATATTATATAAATGGTATTTACATATGTTGTAATAGATTAAGAAAATATAAATTCTCTATCCCCTTTTCTAAAATTCCCTTTTCCTCTTCAATCCTTATTCAGAAACTCTATATCTTGACTGTGGCATTAAATGTTATCAAGTTCAAGAGACTTTCTTAACCGATTCCTCCTATTTGTCTTCATTTTCCAAAAAAAGTCAAGGTTCAGCTCAAGTCCAACCTCTTCCAGGAAGCTTTTTAAAATAAAACTCAAGCTAACATTGAGTCTCTCACTCACTTCCTAACTCTCTGTAATGCTAATGCTTAGAAAGCATTGTTTTTGTATTCAACTTAGTATTTTATTACATATGATTTGTATTATGAACCTATGGCAGATCTCCCCAACTCAAATCCAACATATACTAACTGGGAAGCTGTCTTAGTCCATTTCTGTTGCTTATAATAAACTACCCAGAACTGGGGCATTCAACCCAAGGCATTCTGCCCCTGACCCCCCAAAACTTATGTCCCTTTCACATACGAATACATTCATTCCATCCCCAAAGTTAAGAAACAACTCAAAGGTCCAAAGTTCAAAGTCCTATCTATGAAATCAATGCAAGTTGTCTACTTCCAAGATACAATGGTGGGACAAACAAAGGGTACATATTCCCATTCCAAAAGGGAGAAATAGGCCAAAAGAAAGGGGTAACAGGTCCCAAACGAGTCCAAAATCCAGCAGGGTAGGCACTGAATCTTACAGCTGGTGAATCATGTATGTTGACTCCATGTTCAAGGTCCTCTGCATGCTGGTGTGGGGGTTGGGTCCCCAAGTCCTAAGGCAGCTTAGCTTCTGTGGCTTTCCCGGTCTCAGCCGATGCTTCAGCTCTGACAGGCTGGCATTGCACACTGGTTGTTCCACAATTCTGGGGTCTCCATGGCAGTCCTGCTCTCACGGCTCCACTAGACATGGCACTGATGGGGTTTCTCAGCTACAACTCTGACCCCACATTTCTGCTCGGCATTGCTCTAGTGAAGTCTCTATGTGGTGACTCTGCCCCTTTGACAGATCTCTTCCTGGGCCCGCATGCTTTTCCATACATCTGTTGAAATTGGAGTGGAGGCTCCCAAGCCTTCCCAGCTCTGGCATTCTGTGAGCCTGCAGATCTAACACCACGAGGATTCTGCCAAGGCTTCTGGCTTGTATTTTCCAAAGTGGTGGGTCCAGCCACACCTGCGCCCAATTTAGCCATAGCTGGAGCAGCTAAAGCAGCTGGGGTTCTGGAGCTGGAAGCAGCTTCCTGAGGAGGCCCTGGTCAGTAAGCCCATGGAGGGCACCTCAGGCCTGTTCCCCAAAACTATTTTTTTTTCCTAGGACTCTGGGCCTGTAATGGAAGGGTTGTCCTCAGAGGCTTCTGCAATGCCTTCAGGGCCTTTTTCCCCTTCTCTTGCTAATCCCTTTCTTTTGTGTTAGTCTTCTTAGTACCACTGAATTTTTTCTCCTGAAAATACTCTTCACTTCCCTACCATATGGCCAGGCTGCAAATTTTCCAAATCTTTATTCTCCGCTTCCCTTTTAAATTCTGGCTTTATGTCATGCCTTTGCTGCCATAACTCAGCATAGGCTATTACAAGAAGCCATGCAGCTTCCTGAATGCTTTACTGCTTAGAAATTTCTTCCACCAAATACTCTGGTTCACAGCTCTTAAGTTCCAACTTCCACAAAGTCCTAGGGCATGGACACAACACAGCCAAGTTCCTTGACAGTTCATAGCAAGGGGGATCTCTGCCCCAGTTTCCAAAATCTCCTTATTTCTATCCAAGACATCCTTAGAATGGTGTTTACAGTCCATATTTCCATAAGAATTCTGGTCAGTACCATGTAACCAGTCTCTAAAACATTTTAAACTTTCCCTGTTTTTCTTGTTTTCTACACTCTCACCAGTATCTTGGCTTTTTTCTAGCCTGTTCCTGTAAATTTCTCCAGCCTCTCTTCAATAGCCAGTTCCAAAGCTGTTTCCACATTTTCAAGTATTTGTTATAAGAACATCCCACTTCTCTGGTACCAATTTTCTGTATTACTTCATTGCTGTTGCTTATAAAAAAAATATCTGGAACTGAGTAATTTGTAAGGAAACAAAATTTATTGCTTATAGTTTCTGAGGCTGGGAAGTCCAAAGTCCAGGGAACACATCTGATTAAAGTTTTCTTTGGTAATGACTTCAGTGACAGAAGGGCATCCCATTGCAAAATGGTAGAACGGAGACAGCAGACATTAACCTCCTCGTGCACCCTCCTTTTAAAGTCCTCCAACCACACCCAAGACCACCATTTTTAATCCATTCACCATGGCATGGTCCTACAATCTAATCACCTCTTCAAGGCCCCACCTTTCAATTACCATAATAGAATTCCCACCCTCATCAGTTACAGTGGGGGTTAAGTTTTGGGGAGACATTCAATGCAAGGCACAAGCTACGATGTGATGGTGCCTGTGCTGGACACAGGGAGGGGAACATGGTTGTTGCTCCGAAGGTCTGATGGTGAGAAAACTAAGTCTGGGACACCTCAGTAGAACTAATGAGAGGCAACACAATATAATGCTGGGCAGGCGGACAATGTTTTCTGAAAGAAGAAAAATGTACAGGCCTAAAAGGCAAGAATGAGTTAGCCTGACCAAGTAACTAGAGAGGAAATCAGAAAAATATGTGAAAACACTTGAGATGGAATAAAATTGGGTGAGGTTAGAGAATCATGTTGTATGATTTCATATTACCCCCTCAGCTTTTAACAAAGTTCCAAAGTCCTCCAAAAAAAAAGGCTAGAAAGTAATAATATTGCTTCCACAAGCCACACACATAGGTCTGTGTTTTAAGTTTATATAACACCTCAACTGTAGTTGAATTGGGCTCTATTTGTTACATTTTGAGCCATTGACAATAAATAGGCTATACAAATAAAAATACAAAATCACGGTTACAAAAGGGAATTAACAGATTATTAATTTCCCCCAGATGGTTTCAATCTTGGAAGATATTTTTTGACTTTAGCATAGTTCATGCATTGCATTTCTAAATAAAATTACTGTTAACAGGTTTAGCCCAAACATAGCCCATTAATTTCTTGAAGTGTTAGATTGTAAACATTACAGTATAGCAACAGATATTAGAAAAGAAAAAATAAACTTTTTTTTTTAAAAAAAGTAAGTTAAAAGCAAAGAAGTCCACCCTCTTTTGCAGTATTTTATTATAATGGTTTGGTTTACCAGCAGCACTCCCAACTTTTCTTGCTAAGATATTTATCCTACTCAACAGACACTCTTGAATAATTGTAAATAGTGGATAAATTATAATAAAGTAATTGTTGCATGTAACAAATGAAACTAAATATTCCAAAGGACATTTGGCCCATGGGAGGAAAGTACATCCCATAAAAAGTCATCACGATACTTTCCTATCTCCCAATTAATAGAATTAATATTATTTTATTTTATTTTTTAATGGATAAAGAAAATTTGTTGTAGTATTGGTACATCTTGAATTTCCTAAAAGGTACACAGATGCTTTTAATTATGAGTCCAGGTGCTCCAGGACTATAATCTCAAGGCAAATTCCATTCTTACTGTAAATATGTATAGCTGAAAAAGGCTAAAGCAAGACATAACATAAAATAGTTTCTGGGTCGCATCATTTGCATAGAGCCTTTGTGTGGCACAACCATTTAGCTGTTGGAGATGCCATCTGGAATACATACTAACTCATGCACGTATCTCGTCTTTGTTTTTTCCCCTGTGAAAAACAGCTAGAAGCAGATAATGCTCAGATCCACTGCAAAAAGCATTCTGCTAAATTGAGAAAGATATGAAGACAGATCTTGTTTAGATCAGAACCCCACTGTGAAATCAATTGTTGTGTATCCCCAAGTCTCATGACAGAAAATATTAATGTGCTAAGAATCAGTCTAATGGCTATGAATGTTAGGAGCTATTTAACATTAGAAATTATTACAGAATATGGCTTTAAAAAATACATTTTTTGCTGCCAGCTCACAAAAACCTTGTACAGAGGATTTCGTATTGGTCTTTTACTCATTTTTAAAATGAATAAATGAATGCTAATAAGATTCTGTGTCTTTTATTCCTTTTATCAGAGAAGCATTAGGAATCAGGTCCTCTGAAGTAGAGTAGTTTGAAATGAAGGATCCACCTAGAAGATTGTAGATGTATTAAAACTGTTCTACAATGAAAATGTCTCAAAACGAGGAGGTGTAGGGAAAACTCTCAGGTATCATTAGATGGATTCAGCACTAAAATAGTAACAGAATTTAAAAATTTGTGGAGCATAGTAGATAAAATTATTTTCCCAATTTGTTTTTTTGTTTGTTTGTTTTACATATAGCCAGAAAAGCAGTGTATAGCATCTGAAAATATTTCCTTAGAAATAATAAAAATCAATATGGCATAGCAATATGAATCCAAATGAATTCATGTACAAACCCAAGGTAAGGGAATTCATGCAAAGACTTGACTGCCTGTCCAACACATCAGAAGAAGTTAGAGGTTGGAGGGAGGTTTGGAAAAGACCTGGGGATGATGGTGTCAGCTGGTGGTACCATATGCTGGCCTGAGAACCCAGTTTCTATGAAACAAGGGTCTGTGAAATGAGCAGGTTAGTGACAATCTCTAGGGACCTTTAGGGTATGGAGACTGTATAAACTTCAATTTATATGATCAGAACATGTCTTCAACCTTACTTGAAATTATATGCAAAAGATAATTTGTATTTAGGATTCCAGCTTCCTATGACCTCTTGAACTAATGCATGTGTTGTATGCAAGGGTAAGAAATCAGGAATTTCTGGAGATTTCACTCTCTGGAAGATTTGCTGAGAGGAAGGCCCTGATCCAGAACATTCAAGGAAAACCAGAAAAGGCATTTTGGTATTTAAAAAAAAAAAGCAACAAAATACCTTTTATAACTTCCAACAACTAAAAGTTAATTTAGTATTAAAGCTCTTTTTTTCTTTTTTTTTCAACAACGTCAGCTGGTCACTGGGGCCGGGCATACCTACATGGAAGAATGGCAAATGCAGACAGATGTCGCTCACTATCCTCTGTGCCCCAAACACTCTGCCTTGCCTCTCTCATCATACTTACCACAGCACTCATTTACTTGTTTAATTGTCTACCTTCTCTCCAGACCAGAGGTCAGCAAACTATGGCTGGGAGCCAATTGTCAATAAAGTTTTATTGGAACATGGCCATTTTGCATATTGACTGTGGCTACCTTTGCACTACAATTGCAGAATTCAGTGGCTGTGACAGGGACTGAATGGCCTACAAAGCCTAAGCTACTTACTATTTGGCCCTTTACAGAAAATGTTTGCTTATTGCTGCTCGAGGCTATTGACTCCCTAAACACAGGGCTATCTTTTGGTATCTTCAGTGCCTGGCCTATGGCTGGTGTTGGTAAATGTTTACGTTTTATATGAGTCACCAATGAACTACTTGAGTAAATGAATGAATGAATGACTATGAATGAATAGAGACGGAAAGGAAAACAAACAACAATTTTCTCAGTGTCCAGAGCTCTGCAGCAGATTACCAGTTTTGAACTAAGCCATCTGACTCCACTTTGGAGAATGCCTGATGCTTGTGACTTCCACATAATAGGAAGGAAAAAGGACAAAGGCTTTGAAGAGGGCAAACAGGACAAAGACCATATTGATTCCTTACTGAACAAAAATTTATTGGGTGCCTGCTATGTACCAGGCACTGTCTTAGGCCTTGGGGTGTCATTGTCCCTTCAAATTGGAAGAGATAGATATTAAGCAAACACATAAACACTAAATTAAATGGGATCATGTGACAGTGGCTGGTGAGCTGCTACACACTGGGTGGCCAGGGAAGGCCTGAGGAGAGGACATTGACACCGATTCCTGAATGACAAGCCATGCACAGGCCTGGTGCAAGACGGTTTCGGGGAGGAGCAGCCAGTGAGAAGTCCCGAAAGCAGGACACCTGGGCATTGTTGAAGAACCAATGAAAAAGTCACTGTGATGAGGACGCAGAGACCAAGGGGGCGGTGGAGCAAGATGAGGTCCAAGGAGACTGGAACAGTCATGTGAAGCCTTTAAGGTGTGCTTAGGAATTCAGCTCTTTGACAATGGCAGATCAATACAAATTTTTAATCAGGGAGGCAACATAATGTCATTTATGATTAAAACACACTCTCATTTTGTGTAACGAATGGATTTTAGTGTGACAAGAAAGGAAGGGAGACTCCCGGACATTGCTAAAGTCATCCTGGTAAGAAAAGATGGTGGCTTAGACCAAAGAGTGGGGAGGGAGAGACACAGGCAGGTTGACAGTATGTTTGGACAGTGCAGCCTCTGCACGTCTCCTACCCAGGTCTTTTCCTTTCCTACTAACATTTGTATTTGTAGGTTTCTCCATTTTTAGGAAATCTCATGATCATGTTCCCCAGACTATGGGATCACAGCTATGTTATAAAATTCATACTTTTCAAATTACTTTAAATGGAAATGAAGCCTTTTGATGTGTTCTAAACAAATTTAAAATCTTTGCATAGGGCCCAAATTAAATGATAATGGGCCTGGTAATAAAATAGTGAATTAATACATTTTTAAAGCTATAGTTCCTTTTTACATCTAATGGGTCACACTGGGCACAGAACATTGGATGAGAGTTGCGTGGTTCCTGCTCCCTCTGACAACTGTCGTGGCAGTGTCCGGCCCACGAAGCCCTGTGAGGCTGGGCGAAGACGATATTTGATATCTTCAAACAGGGCATTGATTGATATTGGAGACAGAGAGAAACTGGACAGACGTTTCAGACATTTAAAAAGTAAAATTGACAAGATTCAGAGCTTCATTAACCTGAGCAGAGACCATTCTGCCGAGATTCCCCCTTTCAACATTTACCAAGTGCCTCTCATGCCTGGCTCTCCTGCTTAGTGCCTGCTCGGTGTTGGCACGGTCCTCCATGCTATCGCAGCCTCGGGAGGGCAGGGCCCACTCCTGCCTTCTCTCTCCACAATCTCACTGCCTAACGTTGGGCCTGTCCACAGGAGGAGTTTCAAAAAACATTTGTTTGATGAATGAGTGGCTGACCCCCCCTCCCTCCCATGACAACAATGAACTAGCCTACCACCTAGAACAACATGGGAGGAAACTGAGGCTTAGGGAGCTCCCACAGCTCACAAGGGACAAAGCCAGCACCAGAGCCAACTTTGCACAGGCTCTACCCAAATCCCTCCATACTGCATGACACTGCCGTGGTCTACTGGGGATGCTGGGGACATTTGCTGATGTAGGAAAACAACTAGAGGAGTAGCCAGACTGGAAAATAAGCATGTGGAGAACTGGTTCTGTTCATGGTTCTTAAACTCAGGAGAAAAGATAGGAGCTGGGAAACAGTCTGGGGACCTATTAGCCCAGAGATGGTAATTGTAGCCATGGGAGCGGGTGGGACCACCCATGGACAGTGTGTAAAGTTGGGAGAGGAGGTGTCCAGAGGAGACCCCCAGAGAACACTGGCATTGCAGTGTAACTGGTTTGATTAAGGAGTTTTAACTCGAGCTAGAAACATGGCTGTTTTACTTTTTTTTACAAACTGCTACTGTCAGTCCACAGTAGACAGTGGGCTCCCTCAGCAACAGCTCAGTCAGAGTCCATGACTTTCGGTCACTTTAGTTATTAAAATAATCTAATGTTGAGCACTGAGCCTGAGACCAGCCCCTTTTAAACTTCAATCTCATCTTGTGCTCAAAGCTCTCTCCTGCACTTGGTGAAGACTAGGACTGGCTCTAGGTGCTCAGAGCTGTGCAGAACAGGGAAGGCCCACTCGACGGTGCAGGTGTAGGACCAGTTATCCCAGGACCCAGGAGGAACGATGGAGTGTTATGAAGAATTCCTCTTTTTCTTGCCTCCCAGTGGAACTTGCTTGCACACAAGCAGGTATTATTGATTTTCATTCCCTCATTTTCAACAATTGCTTGTGCTGAGGATCAAAGGGTGGGCAAGACAGAGAAGGTTTCTGTTTGAATTGAACTTGCAAATTCAAAAGGAAGATGACATAGGTAAACAAGGAATTAGTGCTAAACGAAGTGTTACCAAGAGTTGCAAAGACAGAGAGGCATAGAGAGGAGTAGGGAACAGGCCGACCCATCCTGATCTCCATTGCGATGAAGGCTCGTTGAAGAAAGTCATTGCTATGAGTTAAATGTGTTCCCCAAAAGTTCATGTGCTGGGAATGTAATCTCCATTATAACAGTGTTAAGAGGGTGGAAAATCCTATTAAGGTAAAGAATGAAGAGGTGATTGTATTGTGAGAACTGTAACCTTGTGAGTAGATGGATCCATTCATGGAATAATGGGCGTGGTTCTGACGGCTTTAAAAGGAGAGCAAGGGAGGAAGGTACTGTCTCCTCTCAGCCATTCACCATGTGACACCCTGATTGCCACATGGCCCTGTGGAGAATTCCCACTAAGAAAAAGGCCGTCCCTCACCAGATGTGTTCCCTGGACCTCCTACTTCCCAGACTTCGAACTGTAAGAAATAAATTTTATTCCTTTGTAAATTACCCAGTTGCAGGTATTCTGTCATAAGCAACAGAAGTGGATGAATACAGAAAATTATTCTTCAAACAAAAACCAGGTGATTCTTTTAAAATCAAAGTTAGGGCCTCTCACTCCTCCACTCAATCTATGCAACAGCTCCCCATTGTCAGTCAGTAAAAGGCCAAAGTCCCTACAACAGCCTTGCTGCATCCTCTAATCCTGCCAGACTGTCCCTTCTGTGCCCTCAGCTCCTACTCTCCTCCCGCTCACTGCAATCCGGCCCCAGCTCTGTACTGTCCTCAAACATGCCCCCCCCCCCCCCCCCCCCCCCG
>NW_007728510.1:257781-298945 GCF_000696425.1 Galeopterus variegatus
CCCCCCCCCCCCCCCAGCTACCTCAGGGGCTTTGCACGGGCTCTTCCTTCTGTTTGCGTGCTCTTCACCAGATGTCACGTGGCTCACAGCCTGACTCCTGCAGCTCAGCTCTCCTTTCAAATGCCTCCTTCACGATGAGCCCCTCCCTCCCCACCTTGTGCAAAACTGCAGTCACCCCTCACCCTGCATTCCGAATTCCCGAATCCTGTCTTATTCTTCCTATGACACTGATTACCTTCTGCAGGAGATTTGCATTATTCTTCCCAACCCTTCATCCTTCCCTGTACCCACCTCCTCTACCAGGTAACTTTACCCTTCCTCCCACTAGAAACCACGCATATTTCCCCATCTCATGGATAGCAGGCTGGGCCACTTGGATTTGAAGGGTGGCAGAATGTTCCACCCCCAAATATACCAGTTTGGCATCAGGATTACTTTGAGCTAAAGGCACTTGAAAAATAGCCAATGGAAAAAGGGCATTATCACCTCCCCCTTCCTCCTGAAGACAGGAGGTGAAGACTCCCATGTGACAGACGCCCTCCTCGCACCAGAGACAGGAAACGTTCTTCAATAAGGAGCCATAACAGAGAGAATTCTGTACAAACAGACCTTGTTAGGATAATTCCTGTCTTCCTTTAGTTACTTTAGTTACTTTCTCCAATTAATTTAGTTGCTTTCCCCAATTAATTTAGTTATGTTCCCCAATTCCCTCTCCTTGTCAGCGCAACACAGAGCCATGCTGCATCTCTGGGTTTCTGTTTCCTTATGAGGGCTCCAGCGTCACATAAAACCTACGTTAAACTTGTGTGCTTTTCTTCTGTCTCTCGTACGTCAGTTTGATTCTGAGGCCCAGCCGGGACCCTCGGAGGGCAGAGGTGAAGCTCTGCCTCCCCTGCAGCTGCTTGGCCAGTAGGATGTTAGCAGGTGTGCCACCATCAGGCACATGGAAAGCACTTGTTTGCTGAGGCCTGTCCCTTTGTGTTCCTGTCTCTCACCACGAGAAGAACCATCCTTGGGGAACAACTGGTTTAAGGATGACAGACACATTGGCCAGACTGGAAACATCCGCTGCGCAAAGCAGATTCCAGCTAAGCCAGTCCCAAGCAGCTAAAGCCAGGTGAAGGAGACAGGTATGGGTGAGAAATAACTGCCTAGTGTCATGTGCCACTGAGATTCTGTGGTTGTTCATTATTCCGCTCTGGCTGACCAGCGACCGGTTTCATCATTTAGTCTATGTATGGCTCATCGTGTGCCTCTTATCACGAGGATGTAAACTCCATTAGGGCAAAGCTTTGTTCGCTGTTGCATCCTAAGTGTCTGGTGCACAGTAGGTGATTGATAGAGATTTGTTCAGTAAATGAAGCAAAGGCCTCGAGTCAGACTCCCCAACATTATCCCTCCATGAGGAGGACCTGCCATGTTCTGTTCCACTAAAAGGAAGGAAGGAAGAATGAACCAAAACAAGGAGAAGGTGCAGCGTAAGTGAAAAGGTCACAAGTGGGCCTGCGGAGAAGTGGACATTGGATGTATAGGAGGTGGCACAGCTTCCAGTGTGACTCACGGCTGCTATAGAAGAAAAACACCAACAGTGACCACAGTAAGTGCATGACCAGTGCAAGTGTCGGGTTCAATTTCAACAGAGTAATTATTGGCTCAGCGGCACAGGGGCTCAGTATAACACGATGAAAAGCTCGAGTATCTGCCCATCTTCCAGGACCCTGCACCACCTAATGGCATGTCGGGAGACCCATGAGGAGAGAAGACACTGGGGCCCTAGTGAACTCCGAGCGATGAGGCAGGGAACTTGAGCTCTGGTGATGACCAACATGCAGTGCTCATGTGCAGATGCTGCCACGTGCTTTTAGGTTTCAGAAGAGAATCTTCTGAGGCAATTCCACCAACACACCCCTGTGAAGGGATGAAGCTGGGGCTGGTGGCCTTCTGCTCTGAAACCACCAAGGACATCTGAAATGTGCCTCTCTGCTGTGTGTCTCTGAAGCCCCTCTGTCCCTTCCTGTCTCCTCCATTGGTGAGCTTAGACCCACAAGGAAAAGGAGAAGGCAACTTGGAAGGACTAAAGCAAATGCTGGTGAGTTGAAGGGATTCGAAGATCAGGTTGACAATTTATAGAAAATAGCTTGTAACTCTATCTTAGTAACACTGAGCTGTATTTATTGTGCTGTATTTACTTCTGCTGCATCTAGATGCTGCCCCAACACCCTGCTGGGTTTTAGAGTTTTGCAACAACAGTAGCAACAACAAAAACATTGTATAAAGTTTTAAACATCTTCTGGCATTTGAAAAAAAATGTCCTGTATTCTTTTTCCCTCAGCAATTGCTGTCTCTTAGCTCTGCCATAGCAGAAAGGACAAATCCATTGCCCAACCTTCCAAGCCTGACATTTTCCACACATGTAAATAGGTCTTGACTTCGTACTTTTACAGATAAGAAAGTCCCACGATTAATGGAGGTTAAATAACTGGCCAAAGGTGTCATAGTGGTTTGGTATCAATCAGACTATGGGTTTCAACTCATGAGTCATGAGAATCTAGTTTATCATATTGCCCACTTAACCACATTTCCACTTTGCCTCCCACTACAAAAGAGTATAAATTGAAGACATTTAACAGTGGGAGGCATCTGTGTATGGTCGTGAATTTTCTGCCTGGGCTGTGGAAGAGCCAGCGTGTCTCCGTTCACAGCAGGTGCATTAAAATCATCTTCCTCCCATCAACGAAGCTCCTCCCCCACCTCTGCTGGCTGTCCTTCCCATTGGCCTGACGATGTCCATTTCAGTACTGCAGGAAGGAAGCAGGGCCTTTCCCACTATCCATCCTCGTGGACCTGAGACCCTGGTCACACCTGGGGATGTTCTTCTGAACAACTGCTGAGGGTGCCGGTGGTCTCACCAGGGAGTTCCCCTGCTCTGGCCTTCCTGAGTGCCCCCTGTGCATGCACACGTGGCCTCCTGTCTGTGCTTTTGCCTTCCAATGGCCACAGCCCTTCTCTACAGCTCCTGATGTCCTCTGGGGTCCTCTGATGGCCAGCACCCTGGGTCCTGAGGTCTGTGGTCTGCTCTCACACTTCTCCAGCTCCATTCCCTTTACAGTGGGGCAAGGCTCCTACCATTGGCTTTCCAGAATGCAGTGAGATCATCGTTTGATGTGTCCACGTGGTCTTTACTGGAGAAGACGCAGCTGTTGAGGGAAGAGGGGGTGTCCATCTCAGCTCCTATTTGCCCCTGAGCATGCGTGGCTCCCACATGGCATCAGCCCCACCAGATCTGTCCTGCTTCCCCAGGTCACCCAGGAGAAAGGGTCTGCTGGTCCCAGGGGTAGAAGAATTCTTCCCTGCAGAGCAGCCATGATCCTAACTCAGGCCTTCCAGGAGGAACTGGTGCCCAGAAGCAATCAAAAAAGAAAATCCATATTGAATGCTGGAGGTTTTATTCTCTGGTCACTTCGAAAGCAAGGACTTGGGTGATAGACTGTGACCTGGTCAACCAGGCTGCTACACCAGTGCTGACCTGCCTAGGCAACATGATTCCAACCTGGACACTTGCAGGTGACCAGGGGCAGCTGGAAACCACGAGAGTGAAACTGGCTGCCTGTCCTCAGCGGATAATCCCAAGGCAGCTGTTGCTTTTCTAACTGACAAGTCACACCCAGAGCCAGCACTCCCCATCTGGCTTCCCTAGAGACACTGAACAGTCTTTTTGACTTGAAAGGACCTGTTCCATTTCTCCTTCCCCAAATGTCTGCTGGATTCTGGGCTGATTGGCTTTCCTGTTTGGCAGTGAGGCTTATCCAGCCAGATTTACAGGTCAGACTTCTCCAGCCTCTCTTGCTGATGAGCAGGGAGAGTCAGACCTTGTGTGATTAGACGCCCGCGGGGGAAGTGCTCAGCAGGTCATTACCAGAGGACACTGGAAGAGGTGGGACGAAGCTCTCCACGTTCATTCCTGTTCTGCAGGACAGAGGGCTCCGGCACAGGCTGCAAGCCCAAGATTCACCACAAAGCTTTGGCCTCAGTGTCAAATTCAATTTTATTGAGCATCCGCCAGGCATTTGGATGTGTGATGGGGGGTCAGGGGTGATTTTGTTTAAGAATAGAAAACACAGACCCTTCTTCGAGAGATCACAATCGAGGTGGAGAGATGGCTGATATCCAACTATAAGAGAAGCGCACAGGATCAACTGAGAACATCTGACACACTCACGGCGAGGAATCTTCCAAACACCATCTGCAAAAAACCTACCCGATTTCCATCATAAGCTCCATCTGAACCTAAGGAGGATGGTAGGCATGTATTTCCAAGGAGGGTTTCTTCATTAGTTTGATTGGCCTGATAAGTGCTATTTAAACTTTAAAAACAGTCTTATCTTCTGCGGAATTAAAGGGGACTAATATTTTTTTCATGTTCTTCTCAGTACAGTTTTATGAAGCTTATGTTTAATTAGCCAAGAGGCACATAAAGGATAGGAGAACAAGATATGTCGCATGTTATTGTGAATTCTTGTTACCAAACCGTGCAGAGACTACAGTAAAGGGAGATGCAGACAACAGGCACACAATAAACGCTGGGGAAGCGTGCAAGACTCAGGTCTGGAACCACGTGCATGTGTGTATAAATATTTACACACACACACACACACACACACTCGTATTAGTGTCCTAGGGCTGCCGTAACAAAGTACCACAAACTAGTCAACTTAACACAAATTTACTTTCTCACAGTTCTGGAGGGAGAAAACCCAAAACCAAGGGCCGTGCTCCACCCCAGACCTTTGAGGAGGGTCCTTTCTTGCCTCTTCCTCACTTCGGGTGTTTGCCAGCCATTTTTGGCGTTTCTTGACTTGCAGACGTATCACTCCAGTCTCTGCCTCTGTCCTCACGTGGCGTCTTTCCCTGTGTCTCTTCACATCACATCGCCCCTGGGCTGCCTGTCTCTGTCTCCTTCTCCTGCCTTCCTCTCCCCTCACCTCCCCTTTTTATGAGGACACCAGTCATACTGGATGAAGGGCCTATCCTACTCCAGTATAACCTCATCTTAATTTACATCTTAATAACATTCTCGTAAAGTTGTTTGAGTTCCTTATATATTCTGGATATTAGTCCTTTGTCGGATGTATAATTTGCAAATATTTTCTCCCACTCTGTTGGTTGTCTTTTAGCTCTGTTAATTGTTTCTTTTGCTGTGCAGAAGCTTTTTAGTTTGATATAATCCCATTTGTTTATTTTTCCTTTGCTTGCCCGTGCTTTTGGGGTTGTATTCATGAAGTCTGTGTCCAGCCCTATTTGCTGAAGTGTTTCTCCTATGTTTTCTTTAATAAGTTTTATTGTTTCAGAGTGTATATTTAAATCTTTAATCCATTTTGAGTTGATTTTAGTATATGGTGAGAGGTATAGGTCTAGTTTCATTCTCCTGCATATGGATATCCAGTTCTCCCAGCACCATTTGCTGAAGAGACAGTCCCGACCCCATTGAATAGGCTTGGTGCCTTTGTCAAAGATCAGATGGCCATAAGTGTGTGGGTTGATTTCTGGATTCTCTATTCTGTTCCATTGATCAATGTGTCTGTTTTTATACCAGTACCATGCTGTTTTGGTTATTATAGCTTTGTAGTATAGTTTAAAGTCAGGTAGTGTTATGCCTCCAGCTTTATTTTTTTTGCTCAGCATTGCTTTGGCTATGCGAGGTCTTTTGTTATTCCATACAAATGTCTGGAGAGTTCTTTCCATTTCTGAGAGAAATGTCATTGGAATTTTGGGGGGAGAGGAAGATATAACAACCACAATTATTATTATTATTATTATTTTTGAGGTTCTTACAACAAGCAAATGGAGGGGACACACTTGTGTGGGAGGGGGGAGAGGGAGGAGGGAGGGAGGTTTCGGTGATGGGACATAATAATCAACTACATTGTATATTGACAAAATAAAAATAATAAAAAAAAATAACATTCTCAAAGGCCCTATTTCTAAATACAATCACATTCACAGGTACCGGAGGTTAGAGTTCAGCATGTTTCTTGGGGAAGACAATTCAACCCACAACTACACACATATATAGTTATAATTTTGATTTAGTTTTTACTAGTCATGCTGAATGTGACATGCCTTTTAAAATTTCTGTTTGATTTTTCATGTTTTGTGATCTTGGATTTTTCAGGACAATTGATTTAATATATTTCTTTCTAAGATACAGAAGAAGGTGCACTTGACTTTTATCATTGCATAGCTCAGGGGAATAAGTGTGAGTGATGGGGAAAGGAAAATTATTAATATTTTCTTCATAGACCCCTAATGTTTTAATTATTTAAGTTAACACATAGTACTATTTTAAGATATTCAGATTTTAAATTTAAAATAAAATTTTTATTCTGCAAAGGACATCATTGGGTCAAATGACAATATTGGAAAAGAGCTGGTAGCTTAGATGAAAGCTCTGTATCAATGTTACATTTACTTAAATAGATAACTGTACTATCTTAACGTAAGAGAATATAAGTTACTGGACTGAACACTAAAGTACTTGTCAGTAAAGGGCCAGGGTGTATGCAGCTTTCTCTTAAATAGTTTAGAAAATTATACTGAATGAAGTGTGCACGTGTGAGTGTGAGTGTGTATGTTGAGAGAGAGATGGAGGGAGGGAAAGCAAACAGGGTGAAATGCTAACAGGTGAACCATGAGAGATGGTTTTATTATTTTTTCATCTATTCTGTACAATTGAAATTATTTCCTAATAAGAACTTTAAAAGAGACTAAAGTACACACTTTTAAAATCTGTTAAAATAGATAAATATAAGAAACAATAAAAGGTGTTGTCCAATTTTCAAACCATGTTATTTATTTTAGGGGGAGGGTTTCAAAAAGGTGTCATAATCACATGACAAATACAAAATAGTTTATTCCATTATCAAGATTACTATATATTGATTTAATGTGAAAAGCTAAAAAGACTACCTTGATATAAAGTGTTCCTTTTGTTATTAGTACCATATGGGTTGTGCTTTCATCAAATCTCAACAATCTTCGAAGGAGAAAAAGGAAACAGATGACTCAGAGACCCCAAGTTCTGAAGAAGTGGAGCACCTCGAAGGGTTAGGTATAAGATCACAAGGAAAGCTGATGAGATGGATTTGGACTGGTGTTCATGGTGACAATGAATGTAAAGTACAATGCCAAGGGTTCAGATAAAAACGTAAGAATAGAACTTTGAGGAGAAATTGGGTTGAGATACATAGATTTTGAAATTACTGATTCTATCCGTGCTCTGGAAACAAAGTGATAAAAATCAGACTAGATACTCCAGCTGCATTAGTAGCTTATTTTCCTGAGTTGTAGTTTCTTCTTAACAGAAATATCTGATTTTGGATATAACATTATTCAACACGCAATAGTTAACATTCATTTATCAATTTTTGAAAACTAAAAACATAAATCATTCTATATTGATAATAAAATTTTAAAGTTCTATATTGCTAATACATTTTTATAAATTTTTCCTTGACAAATGCACTTAGGGCATTGCTCACAGTGAAAAAATACAAGAGATGTGTAATATATAATCAATAGAATGTAAGAATAGGTGGATGAAAGATACCACCTGGTATTCCACTCTTGAGTTTATTAAACTGGCTTCAAATTATAAAATGATTAATCAAAACAAGTGAGCCTGTTTCTATTCTACAGTAATGTGAAATTCTTTGAATCCCTTAGGAAACTTTATAAAATAGTGCTTGTTACTGGTGTCCTTATACGAAGAAGAGATGAGAACACAGGTATATACAGAGGGAAGACCATGGGAAGACACAAGGAGAAGACAGCTACCTTCAAGCCAAGGACAGAGGCCTCGGAAGAAACTAACCCTACTGACATCTTAATCTTGGACTTCCAGACTCCAGCACTGTGAGAAAATCATTTCTGTTGTTTAAGCCACCCAGTCTTCAGTATTTTGTTACAGCAGCCTATGCAAACCAATACACATATATATTATTTTTGTCTAAGAAGAAGAAAAATTTTTGAATGGATTATGATAAACTGTAATTCTACACTGATATTAAATTATTGTGTAACCTCCTTAAAGTTTAGAGGTAAGGGGAGCTGCTAAACAACGTCAAACATTTTATCATTTTATATGCATATATAAAAACTTTTTTTCTGAAATAGAAGACGTCATGCATTTGTTGGGAAGCTGACATAGCTGCTAATTGACTAGGAATAAATGATCACCTATGTAACAATCATTCAAATTAAAATTCATGTGCTGGAATTAACTATTTGCAACCTTCATGTATTTATTTTTTAATTCTTTTCATAAATAATTATTAAGCATGTGCTATATATCATATAGTAGTCACTGGAAATTGAAAGAATAAAACGTAATCATTATTATTAAGATTCTAAACCTAATTCAACATGTTATATGTGATAGTAGAGACATAACTATAGCTAAGTGAGTGTCTAGCTGTACCCAGAAGATTTAAGGAAGGCTTCCCAGAGGAGTTACGGTTGAACTAAGTATTTAAGGATGAGCAGGAATTTGCCTGAAGAGGAAGAGGGAGAAAGTATACTCCAGACTGAGGAAATAGCATCTGTTAAAATGGTAATTCTCCCCAAACTGATTTATAAATTTGAAGAAATCCCTTTAGAAATATCAGCAAGTTTCGTAGAGATAGACAAATTAATCCTAAAATTTATATGAAAATAAAATGATCTATATTAGCCAAAACAATTCTGAAAAATAAAACAAAGTTGAAGGCCTTCAACTTCCTGATTTCAGGACTTACTATAATCCAGCACGCAGCCCAACAAACTACAAATAAGGCCTATCTCTGGTTTAGAAAGAAAGTTCTACTGGGATTTAAGAAAATATTTCCAAGTAATAATTGTATTTTAATTGACCAAAAATCTTATAAAATCTTCTAGCTAACTTGGAAAAATGAAAGTTTCAGACATTATATAAAGCTACAGTAATCAAGACAGTGTGGTATTGGCATAAGGACAGATACACAGATCAGTGGGACAGAACATAAGGTCTAACAAAGGTGCCCGTGTAGTTCAGTGGAAGATGGGCAGTCATTCCAACATCTGGTGCCAGGGCAACTGCACCAACATATGTACCAGTAGCAACAGTAACAAACCATTATCCCCTACATCACACCAACCACAAAGATAAACAAGAAATGGATCAAAGACCCAAGTGACAGAGCTGACACTATAAAACTTACAGAAGGAAAAAAGTAAGAGAAACTTTCTTTGTGATCTTGGGCAAGACCATGATTTCTAAATAAGATACATAAAAAAAGTGAACAATAAAAGTACAAAATCAATAAACTGAACATTGTCAAAATTAAAATTAAAGGGCCACAAAAATTGATTTCATGTGTAATGATAAATACAGTCATTATCCTGATTTGAGGATCACATATTACACTCAGGTGTTGATGTTCCACACTGTACCCTACAGATATATACAATCAATTATGTTTCAATTAAAAATAAATAAATAATAAAGTTGGAAAAATCAAAATAGTTTTTCTTTAAAAAAAATAAAAAGATGATGAAAAAGCATGCTATAGATCAGCAGAAGGCATATAAAAATCACCTATCTGTTAAAGAACTTGTGTTGAGAATATGTTTATAAATAAAAATTCCTACAACTCAATATTAAGAAAACAACCCAAGAAAAAACGGGCAAAAGATTTGCATAGACACTACAGTAAAGAAGATACCTGAATGTCCAATATGCACATGAAAAGATGTTGAACATCATTACAGATTGGAGAAGTGCAAATTAAAACTATGTAAGACATCACCACACTCCTACTGAAATGTCTAAAATCAGAAAGGCTGACAATACCAAGTGTGGACGAGGATATGGAGAAACTAAAATCCTCAAATACCATTGTGGGGATTTGAAATGGTACAGCTAGTTTAAAAACAGTTTGAGAGTTTCTTAAAACATTGAATATATTGTTTATTAGGAAGATAAATCAGACATGGACATGAGCTGACGCAGATGAGATGAGAGACGCACAGAGGAGGACCAGGTACTTGACCTCCTCAGATGGATTATGTTGTCATTTACACAGAGACAGTTTTAGACTCTGTTTTATTTCCTAAAGGAGATGCCTGACTTAGAGGACATGTACTGGAAAGGATATATGCACTTTGCACCATCCCAGGGGCCTGCTTGAGATGTGAACATGTCTCCCCTTGCCAGCCTCTAATCTCAGGCACCTTGTCCATCAAATGAGATCATGACCCCAGCTGGTTGTGGAGAAGTGATGAGATAATCTGCAGAAAGCTTTGAGCCGACTGCCCGTCATGTGCATGGTACTCAGTTTAGTCTCATTTCCTTCTGCTTCTCCTCTACCTCTTACCCAAGGGCCTCAGGTCAAATGTGTCCCCACACTTAGTACCCGCTGGAACTGTTGAGTGGGAAATCCTATTATGGTCATTGAAAGGTGGGGCCTTGAAATGGTGATTAAGTTGAAGGTTTAATGGTGGTTGTGGGCATGGTTCTGAGGGCTTTAAAAAGAGCACATGAAGACATCTCTCTCTCTCCCTCTATCTTTCTGCTTCCACCATCTTACGATGTGATACCCTGTGTCGCTGAAGCCACCACCAAAGAAGACCCTTGCCAGATGTGCTCCCTGGACTTTGTACTTCCCAGCCTCCCAAACTGAAAGCCATAAATTTTGTTTTCTTATAAATTACCCACTTCCAGGTATTTTGTTAAAAGCAACAGAAATGGACTAACACAACAAGAGAAAGAACAAGACCTCTCTGAGCTTCTACAACCTGCAAGACACATTCATAAGTCTGTGGAGTAAATACATTTGAAGACTATGGTGGGTATTTTCTCTTTGTCCCCACAGTGTCTACCCCCAGGTCACCTCACTGTAATGACTCTCTGCCCTACTAGGCTTGCTCTGTGTCCTGGGGAATGGAGCCCTCCAGGCTGGGTCAGTGGGGTGCCCCCACTCTCTGGTAGGCAGCTACCTCCCAGCTCTGGGTCACGTTTGCTGACAGTGGCTTCCTCCCTCTAGCACTATACATCCTGTTGGGCCTCATCATCCTCTGCAGTCTTCAGAGATGCTGGCAGCTTCTCTTTGCCCTTCCAGCCGGGGCGGTGATGGGAGCTACAGTCCCTGGCTCCCTCCACCCCAGACCACACCTCTAGAAATGCACGTCTTCACCACGGTATCTGCAATTGTTTGCACTGGTCCTCTTTCCTGCTCAGAGCTCAATTCAAAGATCCTTAAACAGGTAAAATGGACAAACATGGAGCAAATATATCCAAAGGGAAGAAGATTCTTTTATCTCATGCTTAGAAACTCATTGACAGAAGGTAGGGTCTTTGGCAAACATGAAGATTCAAGAGCAAACCTTTGAGGAGCACTAACAGTCTTAAATGGCAGCGAGTCAGGCCGGCTTCATACTTTTCTACTCTTCCTAAAATCATTGACCTATGAATGAATTAATGTGGTGCTATTTTCCATTCCTGTTAAAATCTTCTTCATAGTGACACAGAACAAATATTAACACTCAGACCAACACCACCGCGCTACTTGAAGTGTAACTCTTGGAAATCAAGTTTGCTATGACCTGAGAGTCTTCTGAAGAAACACACCATTCCATTTCTTATCTAAAAATGACACATGTAGGGGTCTATGAGGAACCGAGAGGCAGAAAACAGATGAGTCGAGTCCTCTGACCCTCCTCACTGATCAAGGGCGTGTGCAGGCCTGGTTCAGGGAGGCAGAGCCCAGGTGAAGCTGCAGCCCTGCAGAATCCAGGAGACAGATCTGTGCATGAGCAGAGGACAAGGCGGTGGAGCTCGGAGAACTAAATGAATAGAGGAGAGAGCTGCACGGTGGGTTCACCTCAAGGGTTCAGCTGCTGGTATCAATATAAAAAAGTGATTTCCAAACCACTTTGGAAAATGGTTTGGCAGTTTCTTAACAAGATGAATGTATACCTAACATAGACCCACCCATTCCTCTCCTGAATTTCTAACCAATAGAAAGGAGAGCCTATGTTCACACAGAAACTTGTACACGAATGTTCATAGCAGCTTTGGTGGTAACAGCCCCAAACTGGAGGCAACACAAATGTTCCTCAACTAGTGAATGGATAACAAACTGTGCCATAGCCATGCAATGGAATACTGCTCAGAATGAATGAAACAAGCCATTGATATCTGCAGCAACGTGAATGAATCTTAAAATAATTCTACTGTATGAAAGAAGCAGACAACAAAAAGAATACATACTGTAAGCTTCCATTTTTTAAAATTCAAAAAATGGAAACTAATCAACAGTGACAGAAAGCAGGTCAGTGGTTTCCAGGGGACAGGAAGAGAAGGCAGAGAGGGGTGGGAGGAAGAGACCACAAAGAAACACACAGAAACCTGGGGGTGCTGAGGATGTTCCCTGTCTTGACTATGGTGGTCTCACAGGTGTATACGTGCGTCATGAGGAATCAAATTGCATGCTGTCAATGTGTGTGTTTTATCATGTGTCAATTACATTCCATGATAAATTTAATGAGCAGAAAAAAGAATAAAATAAAATAGCTTCTTTAACAAAAAAATTTCATAGGTGGCTACCTTCTGACAACCTACCTTGAGAGAGGCAGCAACAGGAATTTGTTTAGGTGTGGCTGCTTTCTTAATGCCATTGTAGTTATTGAGCAATCTATAAAAAGACTGTCAGTACGCTTCATTTGAAAGCATGCTCTATTTCAGATGTCCCAAATGGCAACAGGGTTTTCACAAATAGAACAGAGTTGGGATAATCTGATATATACGCCTTGATTTCTGTCCTCCCAAATGGGGCACATGGTTAGTTTATTTCCCTCCTTGAAAAAGAGAACAAAAGAAATAAGTTCTTGACTTTGGGCTTTAATTATTTTCATACACACACACACACACACACACACACACACACACATGCACGCACACACACAGACACATACACACATATATAAAGTTTTGTTCTATTTTGTGATTGTAATTTCTGCTTTGATTTGCTCAGGAGACCAGGTCATAGGATTTGATCAATTCCATCTTTGAAATGTGTTCCCAGTGCATTGAAAGAGAATTAATCTGGAATCACATTAACGACTCCTTATGCTCCCCCACCACTGTCAATTCTGAAGGAAAAGTACAGGAGGAAAAATCAATGTGCTTTGTGCATTCACAGAATTCAGAAAAACTCTGGGCATCAACCCTGTCTCAATTTTCAGAGGCTCTAAATGGTGGTGGATCGTGATTGTCACTGTGGAGTTCAGAAGTGGCCCCTTACATCAGGAGAGTCGACCAGGCAACATGTGGTTCCTGAGTCCAGTCCCCAGGGCTTTAGATGTAGTGAATGGTTTTCACCAGTGACTGATGACAAAGACAACTTTTCCGAATCTAAGGAAGTCCTTTAAATGGGGACTATGTAGCTCCCACTTTTCATGTTAAATGCTTTCCTTTTATTAAATGATGTTGAAAAGTAGATACTTCGGTTATTGTGTTTTTAAATATTTTTATGTGGTAAAATAAAACATTGCAATCCTATATTGCTCTCTCCTCTTTCTTTTCTTTTTTTCCTGTTAAATTGTTAGTAAAACCCAAGAGTCCTGGCTGTATCAATACAATATGTTTCGGGGCATGTCGACATTTTGGTTTTGGTTGACATAGGCTAAGTTATAACAAAAACAGAGAAGTTTGAACATAATCACACACGGTCACAAATGGCAATGCCACTTCTACAGTGTAAGATAGCTTATCTTTAATTTCCTCCGTATAATATCTTCAGTAATAGCTTGACCCAACAGGCTTTCAGAAAACACAAACAAGGATTCAGGATAATTAGTTCCCACTGTTACTCCAAGGAGGCCACTGAAGGCCCTGATGATGCGGAGCTCTGATAAGGTGGCTAATAATTCCTTTGAGAGTCTACTGGGGAAGGAGCCCTGGAAACAGAGGAGAGAGCTGGAAGCAATGAAGCTTCAGCCATAATACAGACGTGAAGTTTCGTTATTGTGGCTGCATGAAGCAATACAAGATTATCAGGTGTAGAAAAACCTAGTTAGACTGTGCAGGGGGGAAAGAGAGAAATAAAACGCTGCATGGTGGCTGTTTCAAGCTCTCCGGAGAGACTGGGTCTGACTCAGCAAGAGCAAAGGTGTGTAGATGGAACCTCAGGGCCGTTTTCTGACAGGGAGGATCCTCATGAGACTTAGGGCAGAAAAAGCACTATATTGGGGTCGTGTTGACAGAAGTTCAAAGGAAAGTGGGAAAGACTAGATATACTATTCACTTTCGAGCAGAATTTAGCAAGTGGAAAGGTTAACTAATAGCAGGAAAAATTATTTTCACAGAAGGCAGTAAAGTGGTAGCAACTGTGTGATATTTTCCTCAAATAACCAGAAGGCAGGAGACCTGCAGGGGTGGGCGATTGGAATTAGGTGCACTTGTCCTGCGCACCTCACGGAGCTGCACGCAGCTGGAGAAGCCTTAGGATGTTGGGTGAGACGGGAGAGGTAAGGCCCTGCAGCTACACAGGCAAGAATGGGGAGGCAGCAAAAGTCAGTGCACAGGTTCAAAGGGTCTTATTTGTCTAATACTGTGGTGAGGCCGGACACATTCAATGGACAGCATCTCAGCCTACAAATGCTTCAATCCCCTCAACTTCCTGGGGTTATGTTCTTGAAAATGTACATTTCATTCAAATGTTATAATCCAAATATAGGTGCCGAATGAACACTATTATAAATGGAGATTCATTTCTTATAGAGTCCTTGATTATCCACTCATAACATAAAAAATAAGGGGGATAAATGAGGCACAGGAATACAGATGTGGTACCTTTTAAAAATAATAGCAAGTAAAGTGTACAAAAGTAACAATAAGACAAAGGTTTATGTTAAAACTAAACTCATAAATGTTTCCTGTATCTCTATAGGCATTACCTCCAATAGGAATCCCAAATTAAATAAATTTTATAAAAATACACACACAGCTTATAATAACAGAAATTCAACTTTACTCTGGATGTTAGTACAAAGTGCTATTAAAAATGCATTTGTCCTACACTCAAAAGTTACCTTTCTGAGATTAAGGTACATCATGCTTTCAGATGAATTTCAAAGAAAAGAAGGATTAATTTATCTTATTCACCACTGAAATTCAGTCACTAAGCACAGTACTCACATGCTCAGAAAATGTTTCAAATAAAAAAAAATTGTTTTACTAAAAATTGTGAGAGATTCTTCACATCCAAAACAGCATAAAACTAACTGGGCAAAATAAAACTTGGAAAAATATTAGCAATAAGTAACACCAAAAAGATTATCCTCAGTATATAAAGAGCTCTTACAACCCAGTAAGAAAAATGCTATTCTATAGCCATAGGAAATAGACCAATAACATAAACAGACCTATCCCAGTAAACACCTGAAACTGTTCAACCTCATTATTACTAGTAACTTAAACTTATTTAACAATAAGATATCTTTTTGCCTGCCAAATTTACAAGCTTTCTAAGAATAGGAAAATTCAATGGTGTTTACTTCTTGTAAGATGAGTTCACATTGCTAGTGGGAGTTTAAATTAGCAAAACCTTCCTGAAAAACAAACAGGTAATATAGTCTGTACCAAAAATTTTAAAATGTTCACAGCTTTCAACACAACAACTCAACTTTTAGTAATATCTCTTGTGACAATAAGTGATAACGGGCAAAGATGATATATAGAGTTGTTCATTATATACATTTTTAAAAATTTGTATATTTATACTTATAAATAAATTTTACATTATTTAGAAATTATTTAAAATTGTGAACAACCTAAATTCTTAAGAGTTGGAAGTGGTTAAATACAATAGAGTACTCATATGAAGAAAAATATTAAAATAAACTTTGAAATGTAAATGCCTTAGGAAAATGCTCTCAACATGATGCTATGTAATAAAATTAAAATCAAATACCTAACGTTCTATCCAGCATGACTCTGTTCTGTTATTATAACAATATGCAAACATAGACATGCATACACACATGTTTGTGTAGGTAAAAATATATGGACAAAAATCCTACAAAGTGTTAATAGCAGTGAATAACAGTGAGCATAACGATGATATATTTTCACCTAAAAACTTTTAAGAGAAAATAATTCTTGTAAAACTATAAGCAATAAAGAAAAATTATATAAAGAAAAAAGTAAAAGTCTCCAATTACCACAACCCCCTAAAATCTACTCACTCTTCCACACCCTCCACCAACATGCCCACTGACATCAGTCTGAAGTGTTAAATGTATTTAAGGGTATAAAGAAAAAAGTAAAAGTCTCCAATTACCAAAACCCCCTAAAATCTACTCACTTTTCCACACCCTCCACCAACATGCCCACTGACATCAGTCTGAAGTGTTAAATGTATTTAAGGGCCAGCCCGTGGCTCACTTGGGAGAGCGTGGTGCTGACAACACCAAGTCAAGGGTTAAGATCCCCTTACCCTTAATCTTTTTTTTTTTTTAAAGGTATTTAAATACAGAACTTTAAAAAGTACAAGTGGAATTATGTTGTGCATATTGGTCTGTCTTGGAGATCTTTTCAAGTCAGTACACAATCATCAGTCTTATTAATGTGTGGTTAGAACTGCCTGGCTATATAAAAATGTATTTAACCCATTCCCAAGATAAAGAACATTTATTTTTTAGATTCTCACTATTACAAATAATACTGTATTGAATAGCGTAGAACACTTCTTTCTGAACTCTTTCTTTAGGGAACATACTTAGAAATACAATTTTTAGAAAAAAGAGATTGTGCGTTCATTTTCAGACACTGACAAATTGTCTTAATTATCCCAAAAGGTATTTAAATACAGAACTTTAAAAAGTACAAGTGGAATTATGCTGTGCATATTGGTCTGTCTTGGAGATCTTTTCAAGTCAGTACACAATCATCAGTCTTATTAATGTGTGGTTAGAACTGCCTGGCTATATAAAAATGTATTTAACCCATCCCCAAGATAAAGAACATTTATTTTTTAGATTCTCACTATTACAAATAATATTGTGTTGAACAGCGTAGAACACTTCTTTCTGAACTCTTTCTTTAGGTAACATACTTAGAAATACAACTTTTAGAAAAAAGAGATTGTGCGTTCATTTTCAGACACTGACAAATTGTCTTAATTATCCCACCACTTCACCCCCAAAAATAGCACATGAGAGAATCTATGTCCCTACAGCCTTGAATGAATATTTTCTTTCTGCTTCATATTTGTCAATTGAGAAATATCTTATTTTAATTTGTGTTTTAAAAAATTACTAGTAAGTTCACTTTTAAAATTGTTTATTTATATATCTACTGAGAATGGCCTTTTTATATCTGAAGCTGAGAACATTAACTATTCCTTAATATCATTCTCTTTCTTTTTTGCTAATAATACCCAAATTTTTAATGGGGCACATGGTCACCGTTCACTTTTAAAATTGTTTATTTATATATCTACTGAGAATGGCCTTTTTATATCTGAAGCTGAGAACATTAACTATTCCCTAATATCATTCTCTTTCTTTTTTGCTAATAATACCCAAATTTTTAATGGGGCACATGGTCACACAGGATGCAGACTACATCTCCCAGTCTCTTTTAAAGTTAGGTATGCTCATGTGAATAAACATTGGCCAATGGGACATGAGGAAAACAACAAAAAAAGAAAGGTTGTTACTTCCAGGACGTGTTTTTAAAGGAAGAGTGCACGTCTTTCCCAGTTTTTAAGATGTAGGTATCACAGCTGGAGCTGAAGCCTCCATCTCAGACCATGAGTAAAAGACAAGTATTTGTTACAGCAACAAAATACAGGGACCTCAGACCATGATAATAATAAACCACTTTACCATCCCTACCACTTACCTCTGGACATTGTTTAAATGAGAATTAAATGTTTGTCTTATTTAAGCCTCTTTATGGTGGATTTGCTATCATCTGCAATTTAACCTAATTTTAACTGATAAAACATCCTTGGCCAACTTTGTGTATTTTTTTCACTGATGTGTAGTTCTTTATAAAATACTGTTAGAATTTCCTCTGTCTGACAACAGAAAAATCATGAAGTAAATCATGTAAAATTCATTCATTCATCCATTCATACATCAGCTCAATAATTCACTACTCTGTGCAATTTTTACCCAAAGGCAATGCTTGGGGGTGGGGGGTGTATATTGCAGACATCAGGAGGAACCCAAACAACCAAACAAACAAAAAATCCGCAGATCTCCTGTTGGTCTAAATATGACATATTTGGTATTAATGTTACCCTAGGAACTGAAGACACTTTTCTCATTTTCAGCAAAGAAAAACAAAAACCTAACCACTTGCTTCTGCTGGCTAGAAGAATAGTATTACAGCTTTTCCTTAATGGAAAATAATCTCACGATCTTCATCTTCTTAACTCTCGGAGTCCCCATTAAAGCCACATTTCATCAGTCACATTTCATGATGGCAGATACAAATACCTGGTACACACTCAACAGGTGTACAAACCTGATGCACTGAGGCAGACTTCCTGCGAGCTCCGAAAGCCAAAACTCTCAGACACTTCACTTGCCCAAGCCCCTTCATGGTCTCAAGTGTGGACTGAGCAGTGTGTTCACATAGCCACGTATTTCTGAAAATTTGGAAAGATATTTCAACAGCCATTGCTTAAGACAGGTGTCCATTTCTGCACACACTGCCTTTGGTAGAATCCCCCTGTGTTAGGTGGCCGTGGAGTGGTAATGGGTATTTGGGGAATCCAGCTAAAGGGAATTTGAGCTGGATATACAATTTGCTTGTCACTTAGTGAAGTGCATGTATGGGGTCTACAGTTATTTCTGCATTGAATTAACTTAGTGCCAGATATTTCAGTATAAATATGCCTTTTGGGGATCCTTCTACAACTGACTATGCCAACATGCCCACCAAAGCCATGACTTATGGCAGGATTAAAGTTATGATATGTCACCCAGCACCAGAACTGTGTGGATGGAGGAAAAGGGACATTAATAAATATTTTGCTGATATGATATGCTATACTAACACTGACAAAGAAAACATGGATCCCATAATATGCCAATATGAGGAACATATTGAAGAGAAATCCAATGGTGAGTTTTGTCAGTTCATTGAATATTTAAAAGTAATCATTATGCAAGAAAACTTAACATTTTCTGAAATTGCGTAAATCATGAATAAAGAAAAATTATTAAAGGTTTCCTCAAATTTGAAAACATTCCTAAAAATTTTTACATGTCCAATAAGTGGTAAAACAGTTACTTTTCAAAACCATCAATAATAAAAAGTAAATTTTAGTCAACTATGCTAGAAAGACTAAATTATCTATTATCTGTTCTTTCTATAGAAAGTGATACTACAACGATCATTGCCACATGAAGAGCTCATCAAACAGTACACAAGCAAAAAATGTAGGGAAAAGAGTGTTACAATGGAATATCAAGCAGCATCTAAATTTAAATAGTATGCTATTTTTTAGAAGTGTGATTTTCATGGTATCCGTTGTTTTTTAAAATTTATAATATGCTGTGATTTATTTTCTTCTTATTAATTATAGTAATAATTTTATATTCTTTTTCTTAAAAAAGCGCCCTCCCACCACAAAATGGTGTAATCTCAGATCCCCCAATATCTGAACCTGTCTCTGCTTAAGCAGCTTCTCAGGTCCCCTTGGCCACCCCATATTTCCAAAACACCTCCTGCACTGGGCTGCTTGCCTCTGAGGCCACCTTTGCAGGGAGCTCCTTTGTCAAACTCTTGAGATATTTAACTTTAGCCAAGTTAAAGTCTTGGGTTTACCTGGCTCTCGGCCCCATACAAGGGGCCTTTTGAGCATAGAGCTTCCTCTCTATTTCCAGCTTGAACAAAATGTCGTAACCTTCTGGGTATGGGATTTTGCTTCCTGGGCAGTTTGCAAAGAAATCATGTGTTGTAACTGCAAATGCAGGGGTGTCAGCTTCTCATGGGGCACACCTTGAATTATGGTAATGGCAGACAGGAGGAATCTGCAGATAAAGTCCTCCTGCACTCTGCCTTCTGAGGGATGGTCCAAGTTATGGTTTTTTCCTTGCAAATTTTTCCTAAAAGTCATCTGCGCCACACAAATACACCTGCTAAGAGACCAGCTGGGTCTCTTTACGGCTCCTGAAGCTGCAGCCAGCACAAATGCATTGAGTTGCTTAGCATTTTTCCTTGCCTTAATTCCCTTTTATTTTTCACCCTGGCCACCCTGGGCTTCCACCTACCAAATAAAGTGTCGGCGCAATTCATTCTTGCCTCAGGCTCTGTTCCCTAGAGGATCTGGCTAAAATGCAAACCAAATGACTAAAAGAAGAACGTCTGGCAATCTAGCAGGTAGGAAGCACTTGTTACTGTAGCTGTTGTCATTAGCAGGATTATCCATATCAAAACATGGCAGTGTTGGATGACCTCATGTTACTGCTCTGAAATTCAACACAGGAATTAAAAAAAAAAAAAGAATGGAATTCTTTTAAAAGGTAGAAAAAATCATATTCAAAATAAATTTTAAAAGAATAAAATTGTATTAAAAATGAATTATTAACTTGAAAAATGAAAATATAACAATAGGCTCCATTTGAATGAGGACAAGTTTGGGTTAAACTGTGATAACACACAATACATGCATATTTTTACACACACACACCACAAATACGGCAAGAGGAAAACATTTCTGCTCATCCTTGCAGAAAACCTACTACTATACAAATGCAAACGTGAAAGTTCCTAACAGCTCAATTTGTGTGCATCTGCACCCCTTTTAGTTTACTGCCATTTTTCTCCCGTGACCAGTGGTGACCACCCCTGTCTCAGACGCAGGGCAAGCTTCCTTGTTCCACCCAGTCAATGAAAGTTCCTAACAGCTCAATTTGTGTGCATCTGCACCCCTTTTAGTTTACTGCCATTTTTCTCCTGTGACCAGTGGTGACCACCCCTGTCTCAGACGCAGGGCAAGCTTCCTTGTTCCACCCAGTCAGTTTTAGACAGATGGTCACACACACATTTTCAAATCATGCCAAAACAAAGATTGAATCTGGCAGAAACCTTAACCCATAACTTCCTTTTCCAAAGACATTAAATACATTTGCTCGGTAGCCTTTCTGACAGTACCAATTAAACACAGTGGCATGCCTAGGAACAGACACACTGAGTGAGTTTTCGAGCAGAAAGTCGTGCAGAAAGATTGAAAGAGGCCTTCCTAAACAGGAAGACTTATGTTCCCCTCTCTCCTGGAAATACAAATCCCAGAGTGTGTAATTTTGATTTGCATTTGGAGTATAGGAATATAACTCAACAAGATGGTGTAGGACCATGTTCACGTCAGAACCTCGTGAGTGTTCTGTATGATGAGGAGACCTGGAATCGTGGCCACGTAATATCCTGGAGAATCACCACATATATAATAAACCAAGACGTAAGTTGTGTCTGCCTAACTCGCATGTATTCCACGGACAAACCATTTGCGTAATTAATACATCTTTTAACATCTAAAATAACGGGATCCTCACAACTCCACATCTCTTCTCACTCATGCTTAATCACAGTGAGCACAAATTATCGAAGGGGTGCGGTTAACCTGAAGACAATGCAAATGATGCCTTTTTCAAATGGCTATTTCCTCTCAGTTCAGAGATAGTCCAGGGAGCTGAGGGTTTCCAGGGGGTTTGAGTTTTAATGCAATTGCCAGAAGACTGTAGAAAGACATGTTTTTTAGAATCTGAGCAAATTATCCCTGCAGGAAGGTATTTAGAGGATTAACGTGTCTACATAACTATGTCACTGAATTTTTAAAAATATAATCAAGTTGAACTAGAAATTAGGGCTCAATCTTGTGTTCACCTAAATTGATTTGCCATTTTAAATTGTAGCCCATTTGTTCAAATCAGTAAAATAAAAGACAACAGAATTTTGTTTCTACCAAGTTTATTCACTGTTTAGTTACTGGCTTCACTGATCACTACCACGTGTAACTTTCTTTTACTTTTCTAAAATGCCATTGTTCTACTCATAAATTTGAAATCGTGCTGGTTTTCGTTCACATGATAACGTCCCTATGTAATAAATGAAGCAGCCTGGGGACCTGTGCGAATGAAGAAATCACCTTTACTATGTGTTTTGAAAGTAAGAATCTGAACAAACAGAAAGACTCCCTTTTAATCGAACCTTATTTACCAAGTAACTTCTGGGTAACCTGCCAAATACCGTGCGCAGTAAGAGTAATCAAATAATTTATACTGCAGTCAATTAGGCCACAATAAAGCTTTGCTAAGAATGACTTAGCTTAATAATGTTACATTTTTCTGGAACTTTCAGAAAATGGAGACCCCTATGTAAGCTTCCAAACATTTTTAACCTTATTTGTTTTTGAATGAATCTTTGCCATGACTCCCTGTTCCTGACAGTATTAATATAGTTTTGTGGTTCAGGGTCCTTATGGTAAACAATAATGGACCAGAGTATAGGGCACCCATGGGAGCGGCTGTGTGGGCTCCTTCCACCTAACAAGGGTTGGCAGTTGAGCTTTTCCTGCCCTGTCCCCCGTGTGCCTCAGCTGTCAGACCCCACCCCCCACTTCCCACTACGACTAGTTGAGAGAGGACACTGGAAGAACGTGCAGACGACAGTAACAGTATAGTAACAAGCCCTGATAAAGTGCAAGCTCTTGCACACATAGGAGCTCACACACTAACCACACTCTGCGGGGCTCTCTTCTCAGTATTGGTGGCATTGGCTTTTGTGACAGTTTTCTTTTTCCCTTGGAGATGTTTTGACAAATCCAGGCTATTGGCAATTTTCACTTATCTTTAGGCTCTCTGAGCTCCCAGCAGTGTGACAATGAGACAGCAGGTTCTGCCAGACTAACTTGAATTGGAACTGAATTCCTGAGGTCCCTATGGCCAGAGGGCCCTGCTGGGGGCACTACCCCCTGCCAGGATCCTAGGGGCCAGGAAGTCACTCTCAGGAAGCAGCCCCTGGGTAGACTCCAGGCCAGGCTTGGTGGGTGGACACCTGCCTGTGGCTCACCTCCGGAAAGAGATGGAAACAAGTAGAGCTGCAGCCCAAGTCCTTGGTGGCCAGGGAGCCCTTTAAACTGTGTTCTGAGAGCATCAGAGCTGCTGAGACCTGTAGTGAGGACCCCCAAATCTCTAACCCCCATGTCACCTAGCATCAAATGCCAAAAAATGCAAATACAAGGCCAAGGTTGGGAATGCAACTCATGTAGCAAACTGAACAGATTTGCACAGGGCTCAGGATCTGTCACTCACTGTATTCTCAGTGTATTAGTATGTTTCTGTTGCTTATAACAAAATACCTGGAACTAGGTAATTTGTAAGAAGATGAAATTTATTGCTTATGGTTTCGGAGGCTGGGAAGTCCAAAGTCCAGGGAACACATCAGGTGAGGGTCCTCTTTGCTGGTGGGTCGTACATGGCAGAAAATGGTGGAGCAGAGAGAAAGCTAACCTTCTCAGTTGGCTCCTTTTAAAGCCATCAGAACCACATCCACAACTGCCATTATACCATCAAAAGGATTAATTCATTCCCTATGGCATGGTCTTCATAATCTAATCACCTCTTCAAGGCCACACCTTTCATTACCACAATAGGATTTCCCACCCTCAACAGTTACACTGAGGATTAAGTTTCAATGACCTTTGCGGCCCATTCAATCCACTGCACTCAGCTTCATCAGGGGCTCAGAACACATTGGGACCCTGCTTTGGTAATACCAGTGACTGTCCCTACCACCAAGTTCTCTTCTCCTCATAACCATTGGTCCCCTGGCAGTTCTGGTGTGGCCCACAGCAGTAGTGGCTGCCAGAAGCCTTCCCTGTAGGGACATGGAGCAGGGGAAGCTGCAGATCTGAGATGTGGTAACCCTCCCTCCCCTCTGCCTCCCTCTGCGGAAGCCTGTAAAGTAAAATAATATACTTTGTTATCCTATCTGTCAGGGTGAATTAAGCAAGGCTCAGCAAATTAAAATAAATTTGCCTAAAACCATGCTCCTTGGTTAAGAGCCAGGATTTGTCCCCAGGCCTCCCTGGAAGCAAAGACCCTAATCTGACCCCTAGCCCCACCTCCTGGTGTGTCACTTGCCTTTATGTAACCAATGGCAAAGTTTTACAGGGACCCTGCTATTTGAGGCAAGGCATTTCATTTTTCCTTTCCTTATTTTTTTTTTACATTTATTACATTTATTTTCTTTTGTAAATATATTTTTTAACTGACAAATAAAAATTGTATACATTTATGGTGCACAAAATGATGTTCTGATATACGTATACACTGTGATCAAGCTCACAAACACATATGCATTACCTTACCCACTGATGACTTCTTATGGTATGAACACTTAAAATCTACTCTCAACTGTTCTCAAGTCTGCATTAGTTTGTTATTAACTATAGTCATCACAATGTACAATAGATTTCTTGAACTCTTTGCACCGTTCAGTCAACATTCCCCCAAGCCCTCCTGCCAAGCCCGTGTTATTCACTGTTCCACTCTCTGTTCCTATGAGTTTGACTTTTTCACATTCCACGTATAAGCGAGATCACGCTGTATTTGTCTCTCTGTGCCTGGCTTATTTCACTTAACATAATGTCCTTCAGGCTCATCCATCCATGTTGTCACAAATGACAACATTTCCTTCTTTTCCAAGGCTGAGTGGTATTCAATTATGAATATATGCCGTATTTCCTTTATCCGGTCATCTGTTGATGGATACTTAGATTGGTTCCATATCTCAGCTATTGTGAATATTGCTTTGATGAACCTGGGAACAAGGCATTTTCAATCTTAAATGTCTCTCTTCTGCCTGCAGAATAAATGCAAACTACATGGCATGAGGTTCTGTTTGCTTCGTCTACAGTTTACTTCTAATGGTGCCTAGCACATCAAGGGGAACAAAGAAAAGCAGCCTGGAAAATTCCTGACACAAAGGTTGCCAGTTCTCCCTTTCCTATGACCCTATTCCCTGACCCCAGCACAGGAAAACGGGAGCAAAACATAGGCCAGCCTGTCTCCAGGCTCTGGTTCATCTCACCGTTCTCCAGCTCCCTTTGATCTTCAGGAAACATTTGTTCGGCGGTAATGGTAGTATGATCCTGCAAGCTGAAGCTACTTGTCCTAGAAGAAGATTGAATCCATGTATCCAGCCTCTTTAGTAAATATGTCATAACCAAGAGATTCGGACAACTAGAGAAACATGCAAGTGGTCGGCAGCTTCCACTTACAGCATCACAGAAGCAAAACACAATGAAATAAAAATAGAAGCCTTGTATTATGAACTGGCCTCTATCACAAAAGTGATGTTTATTGGATGTGAAGCTGCTATTTGTCCAGATGTATTTCTAAGTGCATGTGACATGTCAGCTGCTTACAGATCATCTGCTTCCTCCTCACATATCCAGCTCAAAATCAACATGAAGTGACAGAAGGGAAGAAATATTGTCCTGCATTCTGCTTGCAAAACCACCTTGACATGTCAACTGACAGTAGAAAAGTCCCAGGCTCCATCAGGGTTCCTGATTTTCATAACATCACGCATGTGTTTCACGGAAATGCATTTCAGAATAACCAGCTCTGAGTTCCAGCTTGGAGAGGGAGCAGGGACACTGTGTATGAGAAGCAGGAATGTTCCTCTCCTCTCTTATGTTTTGTGGCCCTTACTGTCCGGGTTTGTGAATGGCGAATTTAAGCGGGAATGAAATCTAATCTGGGCAGATTCTTGTAATCATGGTGTGCACGTTAATGTCAGCTGGCTTGGTACCTCTTCAGACCCTGACACAACAGAGGCTAAGGGAGGGTGACAGATGGGAGGAGGCAGGGGAAGGGAGATGAGGGGGCGTTGCCACAGCCCTCTCCCACCACAGCCCAGGTCCAAAGCTGCCCCTGGTCCGTGTCCCCACAGGGAAGGCTTCTGGTAGCAGCAACAGCTGTGGGCCATGCCAGAACTGCCAGGAAGCCCGGATAGTCCCGAGATTCCCTCAGAACATGACCATGGGATCCAACAGATGGTCTGACAGCGTTGGATTTATCCTCATTTGGAACTTTCTCCAAGATAGCATTTCCTTGACCAGTTTGACACATTAGTTACCAGTGAGACAGGGCCCCTAGAAAGCGGTAGGTCACCAGAGTCACAGGTTTTTCCTTTTCCAAGTCACTGGTGCCACATTATTTACTCCTGACACCTTTCAATTAGCAACCCCTTCTGCAAAAGAGCTAGGTCAAGAAAGCTGCAAATGTTTATTAGGATGCAGATATTTTAAAATGCAAAATAAAAATAGCTTTATAGAGACCCATAGAAACACATTATTTTAATATCTTAGTACCATATTGAATAAAAAAGCATGATTATAAGAATAGTAGCGTTGCTTTGGGACACTAAAAGATCAGTGTCTGCATATATTTGAGAAGTTGTAACACAAAGGTGGGTTCCTAAGGCTTCCGTGGTGACTTACAGTGTGACAGATTAACGCATGTCATCCTAGAACAGGGTGTTCCCAGCTCAGCTTGTGGGGCCCGTCCTGTGCACTGCCCGACGTTCAGTAGCATGCCTGCCCTCTACCCACTGTATACCAGTAGAATCCTCCTAGTCATGAGAACCAAAAATGTCTCCAAACATTGCCAAATGTCTTGCTGGGGGGCTGGTGATACGTGAAGGGGCCCCCACTGAGAACCACCAACCCAGAGGTATTATTATTATCCCCACTTTACAGATGGGCCATCAATGGCAAGTTTGATGAGACGAACACTTGCCCAAGGCCACCCAGGGTGGCGTGTGAGAGTGAGTTCCTTCCAGACGACGCAGCCTCTGAATGCCAAACACTGCACTAAGGCCGGGAGCAGATGAGATGGAGCCCCTGCCGTCTTCAAGTCAGGTCTTCTCCCCTTCTGCTTACCTGGGAGCACAGGAAATGCCTCGTAAAGCCACGGAGGCCTAAGAAGCCACCGTTCCCAGATCAGCAGGAGGGCAGGACAGCACAGGAGACACCTGTCTCGGCGGGCCTGGATCTCTGCAGTCTCCAGCCTGTGTGACTCTCAGCCCCTGCCCTGAGTGGGACACCACACAGACACAGCCCCCTGTGTGGCCAAATGACTACTCCATACTGAGGTAGTTGCCCTATGGGCTGAGTTATTTCTTAATCCTTCTGCTTAATTTCTTCTGAAAGGCTCATGTAAAGAAGGGGATGAGGCTGTATTGAGATTTAGGTTGCTTATAATATGAGGTGCTAGTCCTTAGCCTAGAAAAATGCAAAAGAACAGTTTTTGACTAAAATGTCTATAGCTATAACCCAATGCTGCATAGGTTCCATCAGTACATTTTGCTGGCCCTCAATCATGACATTTTCTTATCTGCCTTTATTGCTTCTGATACTGATCTCCAGGTGAGGAGGTGGGAACGCAGGCAGCAGTATAGGTCTGGTTACGCTGTCATGGAGAGATTAGGTGAGTCCACAGCTTCCAGCCCATTGTACATGACTGTGCTGTGGGGCAGGCTGGCACCTACTGCAGCGGCTGGGCATACCCACTGGGACTGCGGAGATGGGGCGTGTGCTGGAGGGAGCGAGACGGCTCAGCTCCTATTCCCTGGGCTCTTAGGGGGCCCTATGGTCTCCTAACAGAATTTTACACAGAATTCTTTATTTTAGAAATGTACTTCATAGTAAACCTAGCAACTTAAAGGAGTTCATGATTCATCATTGTTTTTTGAAGCCATGGTTCTGAATGCATGGGAAAGCAATTAATGAGAAAACATGTTACTCTGGAGTTTTTGAATGACCGAACACTAAAATACAGTGAGAAAAAGAGCGTTGTGATTAGAAAATGTCCCAACACAGAGAGCTGCTTTATGCCTTGTGTAAGAGCAGCCACCGGGATATCAGTGTTTCAAGTACATGGTGAGGAGTGGCTGGGTCTCAGCTTCTCCATCCATTCAATCAGATCAGTGAAACTACCCAGTTTTGGAGGGATGCTATGCATCACCCACACGTATTTATTCTCTGATTTATGAGCAGAGAGGTATGCCATATAAATGCAAAATGTTCATCAAAACATTTCTCTTAGTGGATCTGCACAGCCAGATAGTAGCCCTCCATCAGGGCAGAGGAGATAACCTCCTTCCTCTTTTTCTGCTGGAAGGCCAGGACACATCTCATGTGTAAAACCCATGGATAAGGCTGCTGAGGCTTCACAATAGACCAAGCCCAATTTATAGGAAACAGACTAGAATACACAGCCTGTTCTTCACAGTCTCAAAACAGCCTGCAGTAATAAGGCATTGTTATTATTTAACAGTTCTTATCCATAACTTGTTTGAGAAAATGTAATAAACTGATGCTGAGTTTGAACAATAACTTCAATGAGATAAGATACTTTATAATTATTCTTCTACCTGGGGAACACAATTTCTGCAGGAACATTCTCATTAAGAACAAGCTGGCTTTAAGCTCAGATTGCTATATTGTAGATGCTGCATTCCACAAACTGCTGGGTGCACTGGGATAGAGGAAGCTTCATGTGTGAAATGAGGGTGATGATATCCACGTGCAGAACAGCTTGAAGCCTTCCGACAACGCGGGGACAGCTGATGCCACACACGCCCTGGCACACAGGAGTGCAGCCTGTGGTGGCTGCAATAGAGCCAGTCCCTCTGGGGCAAGGGCAACCATCCTAGGAAAAGACACACACCATTGCCTGTCCCAGGACTTGCAGTGTGTTTCAGGACCTAGCCACCCTGCATGCCTATGTGACAATTAAACATGCTGCCCCACCTCTGGAGCACTGCCCCTCAGCAGGCAGGGGCTTGGCCCACACTCACTGGAATCATTGCTGCCCCATGTGGCCAAGTCACTGTCAGGGTAAGTCTGCCCCTTACTAATTTGCCTAATTCTTCCCTGTGGAGTTTCACGATATTGAATAATACTCAGCAAATTCTTTAAAATATGAAATATGAAAGGAGTTAAATATGCTCTAAGGAAAAGGGGGAATCATCTTTAATTAGTATCTTAAAAGAAATTAAAGACCTGGCTTATTTAACCCATAGGAAGCTATGACTATCACCAGTCCATGTGGGCAAAAGGGAGCTGATTCTAAGGTGAGAAGGTGGGGGCTGCTTGAGAAGGGGTAGTTGGGCAAACAGATTTAGACAGAACCCCTACTCCATGCCCCCTGGGGAAACATGCTCTCCCGGCTTTTCCGTACCCTTGTTTAATCTGTGACATCGCGATTGAAATTTGTCACTCTGGGAGTTACATCTGATGTTACAGCCTGAAGCGGAGCTAAACCAAAATAAACAATCTGCTCTATTCTGCTTAGACTAATTCGACAGTGATGTAAGGCCCAACACTGGCAGTGGCAAAACGCTTTCTGCACACCGCATGCCTGCAGCTGGTCCTTACCGCACAGCGGATTTAGATGGAGGGGATCAGAGGCGCTGGTTAATTACTAACACTGGCTAGAGGAAGGGGAGGGTGCCAGCAGAAACTTAACGTGTGCCTTGGTCTGCAACTGAGTTGTTCTGTTGATAAAAACTGGGAAGAACAAGCTTTTAAGTTGCACACATAAAGCCTATTTCATTTGACTTTTCTTGGGCGTGGGTCACCTCTGTCTTTCTAAGTCTGGAGGTTATGCAGATACAGTCGCAGGTGGTAGGAGTTTCCATTGTGGTTCACAGAAAAGGAGAGTGGCTCACAGTATATATGGATATTAAGCAGCCTGCACAGACACATTTTTGGTTGTCTTAAATGATATATTTTTTGGTACATATTTACTCATTTGTCAGCAAATGACTCTCTTGGTATATTCAAGGCCTTTTTGCCACAAAGATGAAAGGCTTTTGTCTTTAGAAAGGGGGCGATGGTGGTGGTGATCGCCTCATAAATGGTTTCCTTTCTGGAATGGCTCCTGGTTCATCTCTTTGGTTATGACCACCTTCAGTGATGCCGAAACTGTGCAGTCATTTCTCAAACCTCAACGATTTTGGTCTGAGTGTAATAGTATCCTCTTTCTTAAATCTTCATGTTCTTTTAATTCCCACCAGGGTCCCAGGAGCCCTGCCCTACATAGGCCACCATTCCAGTGGTACAAGCAGCCTCTGTGATGCGAACGGTCACAGTGGGCTCCCTAATCCAGTTATGCCTTCCACTTGAGATCACTTACTCAAGAGGAGGGAAATTGCCATACATAATTCAGTTAAAATTGTCAGCTTGAGTTGCCTGGATTAAATCTGGCCTCCTACATGCAATCAATTTTCAATTTTATCACCTCATGTTAAGCAAAGCATGAACAAGGGTTCAGTGAACTTGGAGAGAGATGAAACAAGGTCCTCTTTAATAAACAGATGCTTTTTAAACTTTCTCATTATCCTAAACTGTGATTCCTAAATCTAAACCAGAGACAATTATAATTATCCTGCACTTCCCCAGGATTTCTCCATGGAACAAAAACTAAGAGTAAGTTCATAACAATGGAAGGTAGAAAATAGGAAGAAACTCAGATTTCCTGGCCCATTGCCACGGGGAGCCCCCATTCTGGCCGGCTGCCCCTCCAGGTGAAAATGTTCCTGGAGCCAGGGCGGGCCCCTGGGAAACTGAGCAGAGCTGTGCGAGGTGCCCAGAGGGCAGCACTTCGCATCTGGCTCCCTCCGCCAGGGTGGGGTTTTTACGCCTCTCATCTCTCTCCACCCCCCACTCTTGTCCCCTGTCACTGGCGGCTGGCACTGCAAAGTTCACCCCCTTGCACTCTGCCTCACAGCCCAGCACAAATACAGGCAGGGCGCTGTGCTGCTAAGCTGCCGGCATGGTCATGCTCTGCCAGGGATGCCCTCCACTCACAAGTGCCATAAACACCTCACAGCATCCTTCAGCGTTCCGGGTAGACCGATGGAAAATCTTGTCTGTAATTCTGGGAATTTTCCCTTCCTCCCACTAAGGGCTAGTGTGAATAAACAGGGAAGAAGAAAACTAAAAAAAACAAAAGAGAAGGAAAACCATGGAGACCCACCCCTAGATGGGGCTGCTGTCTGCACGTATCTTAGGTTTGTTCTTTAACATTTAGTTCACTTAGAGTAAGATTGAAATTAGGTATCAACGGAGAATTTACAATTTAAATCCAACTTTGATTCTTTTAATTAAGTCTTTATTCCTGTGAACCTCATCCACAGCCTCGGCATTGGGCTGCTCTAGGATTCCAATTGATAAACTTCTTAATTTCCTGGGTGCCTTGTTCAAAAAAAAAATGTCCAAAAAAGAAATATATATATATATATCTACACTGTTGGATAAACTGAAAGGCAAGAGATGCAAACTGGCAATGCTTCTGTGTTCTCGAGTGACCAAGAGTGGATGAGGTGAGGCTGATGGTGAGGAGACTGCAATGCGTTTGGTGAAACCGAGGTGAGCTTCAATTTGTCCATCTGGGAAATAAGCCCGAGAAGGTGAACTGCACACAGTCCGATTGGGGTGTGTAATTTGTCTTGCATGAAAGTACCACAGAATAACAGCTCTGAAAGTTGTTTTTAATGTTTCCAGAGCTGGGTGTACAGGTGATTTATTTAAGATGCAGATGAAAGGGCCTTGCCATGTTATTTCTGAGACGCTCGTCTTAAGAGCACTGAGACTCCACCTCAGGCCACAGGAGAAGGAAATGTTCGCCTGTGTCTCCTTAGGCTTACCCCTCGCCCAGGACAGAAGGCGGCTGAAGGTGGCCCTGCCTCACGCGTTCCTAACAATCGCACTGGCAGTGCTGCTGTTACACAGTCATTGTCACAGGACTGCTAGAGTGGCCAATGAGCACTGTGTCTGTGCCCAAGCTGGCACGGCTTAAACAGCTTTATCTACATGACCCATTAATCCTTAAAAACATGTTGTGATTTAAGTGCTATTACAATTCTCACTAGGGAATTAAGTAACTTGTTCTAAATCATGGCCCAGACTCTTAACCTCACTTTACATTCTTCTAAGGCCAGGACCATTCTGGAAACTCAGCTTTATCTATACACAGGACAGAGGGGTGTCATACTTATCAGGAGGCAGTGTGCCTTAAAAAATGAGCTTTGCAGTCAAGACTGACTTAGCAGAGCCTAAGTTTCCAAGTCTGTGAAATTTGGGTTATCATCGTTCCTATCTGGCAGGATTGCCATGGGGCTTAAATGAGATCACACAGAAAATGTGTTCAGGCCTTAGCCTGGATGTTAGCCCAGGTCCCACAAACACTTGGCTGCATGATTTTCTCTTCCTCATCCTGAGTGCTTCCAGATCTGCTCTTCCCACCCCCCAGGCCAGCAGTCCCATGGCAGAGCCATTCCTGCCTCTCTGTGCTTGCTCCCCAGTGCCACATGCTGCAGAACAGAAATACAACCCCTGCATCGCTGGGGAATGTGGTTCCCGCACAGACACAGCACTCATAGCTTCTACCCTGAGCACGCCCCATGCCAGGGCAGCCAGTGACCTTGGCAATTTCAAGGACAAGCCAAGCAGAAGAGGAATGCCCAGGGCCCTGGGGCATCCTAGCGAGGACAAACCCTGGCAAAGGGTGGCCTATCTCACAAATGTTGGCAGCTGATGCATCTGTGCCATGCATGGTCTGGCCAGGAGGGAGAGGGCCAGGCAGGGCAGGAGCAGGTGTCCATTCAGAAGCATAAGTGACAACGAAGCTACAAAAGCAACAGAGATGGGAGAGATGGGAGAGGAAGCCCTATTAAATGAGAGGGATGTTTCACCCAATTGAAGGGATTTGGGGGAACAGAGGTGGCATTTGAGACATGCCTCCTGAGAAAGATTTTACTGGGAAGAGAAGGATGGAAAGAGCAACCCTGAGGAGGCGGAGGAGGTTCAGGGGGCACACGCACTCTCCATAGCTGGGCTGGACTCACCATAGGTACAGCACCTGCGCCCAGGGTCGGGGGCACGTGGGTGGCGCAGGACCGCGATGTCCAGGATGCGGCCTGCAGCATGTAATAGGGAACCGAATGACTGGAAATTATTCTGTATGGAATGAGTGAGGCCTTTCAAAGCCACCCTGAAGTTTAAGGGGAGACCAGGAGAAATCCGCAGTGTGGGGCTCCTTTCTGCCACCCCACAGATTATAGTGGAACACAGCACTGTATCCTTGGTGCCCAGGAAAGTTCTGGTAGGCAGCAGAGTGTCCTGTTGACTCTGAAATCACCAGGACCCTATTTTATTCCTCAGAACTCTAAGAGAGGCCTGTCTCTCTGTCTACAAAGCTCTCAGATATCCCTGTTCCTGGATCTTTCTTGAATTAGGAATGTTCTTCTGACTTCAGAAATTAACTTGAACACTTTGAAACCTTCTTGGGTTCAGACAGGCAGTTCAGATGCGAAGTGGAGACAGAGGATCACAACTGATCAGCCATTGGTTCCAGCTCCTCAGGAACACAGAAAAAAAGTCTGCTGAACAACTCAGAGGCACATTCTAGTGTGCAAATACCCAAAATGTATCCTATTGTACAATGTTATTAGCAGTGACAATTTTAAGGGAGCTTTAGCAATATTTCTAACTCTGGCATCAAAATCTGACAGATTCAATTTTGTTTTTATCTGGTTATCTGATGACATTTCTGCAAAAATAGCATCCCATCATCAGCAGGCTCCCCGTTCATGTGCCAGGCAGTGCTGGCCTGCAATTGGTAGATGCAACATGGGAAGTATGTCTCCTGTTCTGCTAAGGAACAAAGAACAGTTCAGCCCATCAAGACCAGACACCACCACTGCTTGCCACCTCTTACTCCACAGCAAGCTCATCTCAGAAGCAACCGCAGGCTCTGCAGGCAGGCAATCAAATGGAAAGTGCTGACGGTGTAATTACAGAGGAGCGGCTAGCTCCGCAGATGGCATCTGGGGCCTCCCAGTTAATAAGCAGGCTGTTTCAGGGGACCTGCATGTTAGCACATTATTGCAACAACTGGGTGCCAGCAGCTAAAGCACAACTACCTGGTTATCTAGGGAACCACCTGCCCCAGACAGCCACAAGCTGGTGAAACTATCTTGGAAGAGCAGCAGCATCACAGGTGGAAAGCTCCATTTTTCTTACTAAAACCCAGGAACAAAACTGAGGCTTCATGAAGCTCAGTGAATGTTCACAGCATAAGGGCTAGGAGACTAAGAGGGAATGAGCACATTTTAATACCTCCCGATGACAGTCTTTTTTTGACTGAGCATCAGTCAGGCTCCTCTGAATCCTCTTCCCAACTGGGCCTTGACTTTCGGGCTACCTTATCCATCTCTGGCTTGTTCACTTTTAGGAAGAACCCTGTTAAACTGGCTTAGTGAGAATCCCCTACCCTGACATCTGATTATCCTTCGTAGATCTGATCGGGTTCCTCACCCCCTACCATCCCCAGGTGATATCTGGTCACCCTGGCCCGACTTCAGCAAGAATCCTGTTAGATCATTAATGAAGAATTGCCTTACCCTCTAGTAATATTCCACCCACTGACACACCACACACCCACTCTTCCCCCATTCTGTTTCTTGACTGTAAGTCCCCAATTTTTTCCTTGTATTTAGAGATGAATCCAATCTCTCTGCCCTGCTGCAAAACTCTATTGTCGTAGGGCCCCCGAATAAAGTCTGCTTTATCGTTGCTTAACAAGTGCCATGAATAATTTCTTTTTTAACACTAACCTGCGTTTTCCTCATTCCTTACCATAAGATGTAGATAGCATAGCATGCTTGTCCCTTGCATTTATCAGATGGCTTTGTAAACACTTCAAAGCCAAAATTCCCATTTCAAATACTACAAGAAAATAAAGCTGACAAGAGAAAAAAATGTTTACTAGGGGATACAAATTAAACCTTAGAGCCATGATCAAGAGAGAATGAGCCTTGTTGATTTCTCTGCCCTCAGTTTCTCCCCTTGAATCCGGCCCACTGAGGGCCGCCTCTCCATTTTTCCTGACGTTGTGCTTTCTCATCTGACAGTGTCAGTGGATTGAAGCTGAATGTTAAGTTTTCTGCCAAAATGGGTTCAATGTCTTAGTAAAGTGCACATTCATCTGTTATCTACTGAGGAGACCTCGGGAGAAAAGAAGTCTGAGGGACGATCTCCTACAATATTTAAATTGGCAGCACCCAGATAAGTAAATACAAACGTAAGGCTAATAAGGGTTAATCATTTATGCTCGGAAGATTTTAAGAGGATTGCATAATTTAAGACTCCCATGTGAGCCCCAGACCAAACTCTACATCCTATACGTGAAGCCAGCTCTACTCCATGACTTCCCCTCACAGTGATGGCCCATGATTGCCCCAACTGTCCAGTCACATAGTCATGAAACTATTAAAAACACCTTCTGCCTCCTTCTCCATTTCGTGTGACAAACAGCCAGTTAATAATTATTAGTAGTTAGATTTAGCCTCTCATACTCATTCTTATTTTTATTCTCACTTAGACAGTTAAGAATACAATTCATCCTCTTATCTTGTTTGAATCCATCTTCCACCTGGGATATTTTAATTATTCCAAAGTACAGCTGTGATCATGTCACTGCCCCGTTGGAACTCAGTTCAAATCTCCCCTCCCTCCCCAGGAGCCCTGGTAGGGAAGTGCAGAGATGACAACCTGCCGGGAAGGTTCCAGGCTCTGGTCCCCACCTGCTCAGTCAAGTCTCCTTTAAAGGCTTCCTGTGCAAGTCAGGATGCAGAGGAAGAACCTGAGGCTGAAGGGAACGAGGAAATGTGGAATAGTTCCTAGCGGGGATAACGAGTGAGCCTCCAGTGACTTCTGGGCAACATGGGAGTGGAATGCTCAGTCTGCAGTTTTTGCCCCATCACCTTTAACAAGCACGGAGCAAAATGAACAAAAAGAATATTAAAGTTTTAAAGAGTAGAAGATCTTTCAAAATGTATTCCTCGCTGTAACACTGGCAACAACCCTTTCCTTTGTTACCTAGTTGAAAGAAATTATAAAGTAGCAGCAAAAGCAAAAATGAATGTCTGTAGGATGGGAGCAGAATATTTCACCTCTAAGGAAAATAATTACCCAGTTTGTGAAACAGCTAACATTGACCCTCGTAGTCAGGTGTCAGGTTAAGGCTCCGAGACTGAATAGCCATTGTCAGGGTCTTTTTACAGAGCTGGCCAGTGGAACTTTGTGCTTTGATGGCAGTGCTCTATATCTGCTCTGTCCAACGAGTAGCTACTGGCTACACATGTGGCTCTAGCAGGTTTTCTTTTGTTGAATTTTAATTGACTTTAATACTAATTTGAATAGTTACATGTGGCTAGAAGCTACCACATTGGGCAGCACAGGATAACAAGTTCATGCTGCTTAATCTTTCACCGATCGTTGTTCACAAAGTCAGAAGTTGAGGAAATGTAAGTGAGAAACAGAAGGAAGCATCAGTCCACGGAACGGAACCTTCTCAGAAGGAGAATCCCCTGGCGGACCTTCTCAGAAGAAGCCCGCTTGCTTCCCATGGTGGGGTGGCGATGTCAGGCACGAAATTGACATAAATGTTGCATGGGGCACCTAACAAGTTAATGAGTCTATAGTCATTACTGAGAATAACATTATGAATAATAATATTGCTCTGAGTAATGATAATGTTAACAAGAACTAACTTTTGCAGACAGTTTGCTACTGGTAAGCACCTTACATAGGTACAACTGATTGGGCAGCTTTAATGTAAATGGGGAAACTGAGGATTACAAAATTACAATAACTCTGCCAAGATCACAAGTTCAATGAGTGGTAGAGGTGGAACTTGAACCTCCTTCTTTCTGGCTTGAAATCAATAAGCTCTTAAGCACTAAACATCTAAAATGGGATTATGGCTGAGCTGTGCCATCAGAGGGACAAGAAATCAATTCCCTGGGACTTTGAGTCTATAGGGTACCATTGGGACAGTCAGAGTCCCCAGACAGTAGCCTCTAGTAGCTAGGGGTAGTTAAATTCATGAATAAGGATGGGAAATGAAGACCCCAGGCGATAAGTGGGAAATTAGCTTTCATGGTAACATTAGAGAAATGCACATCTCAGTAAATAAGCTTGGTATCCGCATCGTTCTCAGACATCATGGCCTAGTTCGGTGTTCCCGCGTAACTCCGCATATCTACCTTCTTTCAGCTATGACGGGGAGGCCTCCAGTGCCCACTGAGCATGCCGCCTCATCAGTCTGCCAAAGGTTTTAGCGGCACCGTCAATCCAACACTAAGAGATATTCCTTCAGTTGTGCCGACTCCACATTAGCTTATTAACATCAATTGGAAAGAAAAGAGAGAATTGGGAAGAAACAGATCAATAGCGCATTTCAAAAGTGTTTTGCTGCCTCTTACTGCACGTGGCCTCAATCTTCCTCATCCAACAAGAAATGAAAACAGGATACAAGACTGTTATTCTAAGAGTTAAAATGGAGGGATGATCATTTCTTTAACATCTATTCTACATGAACAGAAGTTTTATAATTATGACATGACATATACTACAGGTTGCAATACAGTCATAAATTTTCCCCAATTTCTCACCCTTCCTATTATTAGAGCACCAAGTCCTATTCATATATAAGTTTGTGAGCACTTTTCTTCATGGGTTATTATTAATATCAACAACGACAATGCATTTACCATGTGCCAGCCACTGTGCTGAGTGATTTACGTAGATTATCTTAGAATTTTCCCCAAAGCCTTGAGAGATAACTATTATTCTCTTTATGCAATAGATTTATTCATTCATTCATTTATTCCATGAATATTTTTTGAGCACCTGCTCAATTCCAGAAGGTGATTCTCACCAAGTGCTGTTCTGGGGAGGACAGGGCTCAAGTAGAGCTCACCGTTACCAGTGGGGAAAATATACCCAAAGGGTTATATCATAGATCTTACACAAAATTATTCTGTTAACATATGCTCATGTTGCACTAACGATTTTTTACAAAGTGATACAGGAGTGAGTGAAAAACAATTTTGGATGGGTGGTGGGAAGACTCAGGTCTTGTGTCTACAGATTTTGGTACCACATTACCATTTAGAAAAGAAAATTCCTAAATGCAACAGCTCCTGTGTTGATATAACAATTGGTATCCTTCCAGAGAAGGAAAACCTAGTTTCTATCCTGTTTCACACTGTGCACCTTCTTAGCAACCATCGTACTTACAACATGTAGGGATGATGGCTCTGTCATTGTTCCTGAATGAGATTATGTACATGGTACTAAGGTCTCTAAATCTTTTGAACAGTGGTTTTGTTCGGTTCCATCATTAACCTCATCAGAGAGAAGCCCTAGAGTCATTCAAGATTTGGTTACTGAATATGAGTTGGATGGGTTAAGGAACTAGCATAGAAATGCAAAACCTGCTGATTGCCTGTAAGGTGACTATTGGAAGAAATGGAACCTTGTCCTGCCTTCCCCAGGGGCAGAGAAGGTTGCAAACATTTTCTCTCCTCCTCCATCTTCAGCTGTCTACTTCAAAAGGTTGAGGGGTGGATATTTTGTTGTATGAATAAAAGGATTACAAATCTCGCATAGTATTAACACATTTTTTACCCTGATAGCAGACACTTGATTTCTGAGAGTTTTACCTGCACCTTTTTAGGTAGGCTTTGTCCTTTTTCTTTTCTTATTTGTTTCCAGTTAGAGCCTTAGAATTTGCTCTTTATGGCAAAATTAGGATCTAAAAAATGGAAGCAGGGAGTGCATTATGTAGAAAAGCTAAAGAAGATTTCCAAAGTTGATTGCCGATTGACTCCGCAAATATTTGGTGAATGCCTGTGATATGCCAGGTAATGTAAACCCTGCACATACAACTGCCATTGAGTCTCTCTCTTCTATGGGTCTATGTTCTATTCCAAAGGGGCTGGTAAAGAGGAAGGAATTCAGGGTAGAAACTCTGCCTAGAGCATAAAAACTGTGAGGGTCTAAGGCAAACTGGGAAGTGGATCTCTTGGTGGCCCCACTGGGAGAGATGTAGGGAAAATTTAGGTCTCTCACAAGGGTACTCCAAAAAGCTTGTTGGAAAATATAATTGAAATATAATACAAATATTTCCATGAACTTTTTGAAGCATGCTTGTACTTTACAATTTGAAGGAAATTAATACCAAAAGAGACTGGATTTATTATCTAAGGTCACTTAGGATAGTGGCAGTCTTTGTCCCATTGGGTTTGTTGGGACTGAGAAAACAATACTCCAAAATGTGGCACTTTGACATGGACTAACAAAGCAGCCCCAAGATCTTTCTGACATCCCTCTCTCTCCAATCTCTCATTCCCCTGTCTCTCCCAAAGCACAGGATGAGGCTGTTCTCTGAAGCTCCCTTGTCTACCTATCAACTGGACTAGCCAAAAAGAAACACAATTGCCTTTGATCCTTTATTAGTTTGTTTCTGTTGCTTACGATAAAATACCTCAAACTGGGTAATTTGCAAGAAAACAAAATTTATTGCTTACGGTTTTGGAGGCTGGGAAGTCCAAAGTCCAGGGAACACATCTGGTGAGGGTCTTTGGTGGTAGCTTTACAGCAATGCAGTGGTCTCACATGGCAGAAAATGGCAGAGCAAAGAGAGAGAGATAGTTCCTCATGCTGTGCTCCACCTTTAAAGCCATTAGAACCACAGCCATGACCACCACTAATTCATCAACTTAATCACCTCTTTAAGGCCCCACCTTTCAATCACCATAATAGGACACCATAAATACCACCCTCAATAGTTACAGTGGGAATTAAGCTTCTAATACATGGACACTGGGGGACACAATTCAATCAATCCACAGCAGATCCCCTCCCTGAAATTTCATTAACCAGAGAAGATTAAAACTCATATCACAGAGGAAGACATTAAAAATTAAACACCACATCTACAGCCCAGACAAACTTTGTCTCCAGTCCCAATCAATTGCTGAAGAGAATTATTTGCTGCCACTGTCTGAGCATTGGGCTTATTTATTCCCCCAAAATTCATATACTACCACTTGAGATGGCCACTTTCCCCATCTCCCCATCCCCTATGAAGAAGGGTGCATAAGCATTGGGACCTCACAGGGTTACTGGGTAATCTTCTTCGTGCAGCTCCCCTATGCTTATGCACATTGCATAAATGTGTATTCTTTTTCCCCTATTAATCTGCCTATTGTCATTTTCTTTCAGCAAATCTTTAGAAGGCATAGGGGAAGCTTTCCCTTTGTCTCTACAGGTTCTACCTTCTCAGGATTGCTAGTTAGCATTTGTGAAGGTCAAGATATAACAACATGTGTAGCCTTATTTTTTTCCTTTCCCTCTTTATAAGTTGTATTTTTGTTTTTGGGTCATTGTTTTGTATTAAATTCATGTTCTTAGGCAATTTTTCACTATGTGTAGAATTAGTCCTAATTGAAAGATTAATTCCACATTTTTAATCATTTGTATTATTTGATGTCATGAATATGTGGATAAATTAATATAGCATCAAAAAAGGCTTTCTCCACCTTCATATATTGTCATATAATGCATCCTCTTATCATCATAAGGAAATCAAAATGTGTCTCTAAATCCTTTTTTTTTTTTTTTTATTTTGTCAATATACACTGTATATGATTATTAAGGCCCATCACCTACACCTCCCTCCCTCCTCCCTCTCTCCCCTCCCCCCCAAGAATGTCCTTTCCGTTTGCTTGTTGTAACAACTTCATGAAAGTATAGTTGTTGTATCTTCTTCCCCACCACCCCCCCGGTTTTTTTTCTGTGTGTGTGTGTGTATGTGGGTGAATTAATTTGTTTTGTTTTGTTTTGTTTTGAATGAGTGAGAACATGTGGAATTTCTTTTTCTCTGCCTGACTCGTTTCACTCAATATTATTCTCTCAAGGTCCATCCATGTTGTTGCAAATGGCAGTATTTCATTCGTTTTTATAGCTGAGTAGTATTCCATTGTGTAGATATACCACATTTTCCATATCCACTCATCCGATGATGGACATTTGGGCTGATTCCAACTCTTGGCTATTGTAAAGAGTGCTGCAATGAACATTGGGGAACAGGTATACCTTCGACTTGATGATTTCCATTCCTTTGGATATATTCCCAGCAGTAGGATAGCTGGGTCATATGGCAGATCTATCTGCAACTGTTGTTTTATCAACTGCAAAAAGGAAGA
>NW_007728510.1:299894-300137 GCF_000696425.1 Galeopterus variegatus
CCTGCCCTCCCTAAGCCGGCCTTTTTCACCCCCACCCGAGAGAATGGAGGCAGCTTTGATGTGGGCGCTTAGCCTGGTGTGGTGGGCGGGGGTCAGGCGGGTGGGGAGCAGTCGGGCTTCGCCCCGCAAGTGGGGCTGGGCTGGGGGTGACATACGGGGTTGCGGGTCTGTGGCAGTCTGGCGCGCTTCACTGCGCCTTTGTGGAATCCTTTGCTGGCTTTCCTGGCCTTTGATGACTGGGCT
>NW_007728511.1:0-3073 GCF_000696425.1 Galeopterus variegatus
GCTCTCAGGATCGCGCTGTCTCCTGTCACGGCCGCTCCAGACCTGTCGCCATCTTAGAACTCCTAATTCTTCTCTTGATCCTGTGGTTTTCTGACAGAATGTTCCTTTCATCAAAATATCTGATACTTTCTCAATTACTTTTCTAAACAAATACTCAAATACCAGACTGCCCAATTGAAATCATGCTCACAAAATTCCAGAGATGTCAGTCTATTAGATACAGTGCAAACTCCTTACCCTCTATCCCAAGTTCTTCATAATTTGGCCCCATTTCCCTTTTAGGCTTATTTCCACTGACTTTCAACACTCACCCTGACTCCAGCTATCCCTGGCTGCTCTCTCCCCATCCCACTATCATGCACATGTGTTCATAGTACTCTACGTTCATTCAAAGCATCTCTCCTGCCTAATGGGTCATCTGCATTGTTCTTTACCTGAATGCTAAACAACTTTCTCTGCTCAACTAACACTATGAAATGGAGAACTAAAGCCTCCCATAAGCAGTGAAGTATTGGCCCAAATAACCTCTTTACTCCATTGCTGAGAATGTGGGTTTCTAAGCAACCCCTACTGCAGGGAGGTTTCTGAATGAACATTGTCCAGAAAGATCACTCCATACTAAGAACAGCTGGAGTAAACTTGATCATAAACTTGGTGACACAGTTCCAGGATTATAGAGCTTGAAAAAGTTTAGAGATAATTTCACCCAATTCTCTCACTTTGCATTCAACTGACACATATATTATTGTACTTTGTATTGATAGTTATACATGCGTATGTGTTTTATGTCTTAAACTAGATTCCTCCCTTAAGGGAGGAAAAGAGTCTTATATACATCTTTGTATTTCTTAATAGAGGATATTTATTTGATATAAGATATATTGACAAGATGACAAATTCAAGATGATATAAGTGATTAAACATTACCAGAATTTACATAAAGTGTTACATCTAATTCAGGAGGGGATTGTCATCACAATTAAATGTGAAAATGGCCAAGGGGCAAAATTGTGCATAGAAATAAATTTTGTGTTTCCTCCAAAACAATCTGGTCACAAGAAATATACAAAAGAAAGCATATAAACAAAGAATAAAAAAATAAAAAATTTTCCATTTTGTTATTTTTTTCTTTGAGATTGACTTTCAGTAAAGTCATAGGATAACAGAAAAAAAAAAACAGTAAGAACATGGTTTTAGGAAAAGTTCAAATATAGTACAGGATCTCAAAAAATAAAATTTTAAAAATGAAGTCTCTTTATGACAGTTGAAATTTTAACAAAGCCACACACTAAAAATTCTGCAAACAATTATCTGTAATTTTCACTAAACTGCTTATTTTAAACAAATAGTTGCTATTCTAAGGTGAATTAATTAGGGACTATATTTGTTTTCTTTGGATGTACAACTGCAATCAAGTCATGCATAAAGTTTATCAAAGCTTGATAATTTTTTTTTCAACAGGCACTTTAGGCTCTGTTCAATTCAAGTTCACATGTACCAAAAATATCTACCTCCACTTCAAGTCTTAAGCCTTTTAAAAAGGTACAATCGTACTTTAATTACTCAAGAGTTTGTCGAATAAACACTAAAGAGTTTGATTACCAAATTTGTTATCTGAGAAAGAGGCTGATATGTTAAAGACAAAGAGTTTCTAATATTAAAAATTAATTAACATATAACTATCAACCTACCACCACTGGGTTCTAAGTATGAGATATGGGGTAGGGATTTCCCTTTATCTCAACAATGCTGTGGGGAATTCAAGAAAGTGAATTGCCTTTGAGATAGGGGACAAAAGAGAGAGCAGGCCACGTCTCGTAAGGCCACGGGGATGATCACTACTGGAGTCACCAGGAGAATACAGCGTGATGTTTTGCTGGCTGATCTTATGAGATGAATTTCCATTTTCTCCATCTGTACAATGGTTAGATTCTGATGCTTACTGTTCATTATTGTTCAAACAGTTCTAATTTCATAGAGTAAGGTCAGGTACAGTGATATTGCCCAACCTGAGGAGTTTTAATAGTGAGTCTAGGAATCTACGTAAATATTCCAAGGATACTTTCAAAATTTCTTTCAAAGATCAAATTTGATCATTATTATAGCAAAAAGGAGGGTTTTTTTGGTTTGTTTGCTTTTTTTTTTTTTTTTAAAGACTGCTCTCATTGAAAATTCTAATTCCTTTGCCCTATATTTGCCATGCCTGATACTGTGCTAGTGAGTTGTGATATATAGGTGTGCAAGACATGGTTTCTTCCTTTATACTCATGGTCTAGTGAGTGAAAACCAGTAAGAACACAAATTATAAGAGAACATAAAGGTGGAGGAACAGCCAGGGTTCTGTGGGTACTCAGATTAGGCATGTACAACTGAGCTTTGAGAAGGCTTGCACGAGACAAAGGTTTACTTTCTCCAAATCTCAAAAGATGAACAAAAAAAGAAAGAAAGAAAAGGATCAGTCATGGAAATAATGGGGCAGGACGGGAGTCAATAAGTGCAAAGAATGGGAGACACCATAGTATATGGCCATAGGTGGGAATTTACTTACCAGAACTATAATACACACATAAAAACATAACTTTGGGGATTTTTTAAAAATAAATTTCTTTTTGCTTTGGACATCTTCTCCCTCTCCTGCCATTTTCACTAATTAGTAGACAGAATACTGAAACAATTATTCGAGGTTCTGTACAAGCCCTCCTGCCCTGACATAAACTGTGTCTCTTTTGAGAAGCTTGTGGTATCTAGGCTTTTCTCACCTTTCCCCCTTTCCCTTTGCTTCTCCTCTGGTAGCCTCCAGATGGCACAAGCAAAGCTCATATATTTCATGTGGAAGGGAATGGGGTGTCTTATCTCTGTGTGGCCCTTCCCTACAGGCTGTCACTGATCTCCACTTGACTTGCCATTTTCTTGACTGGTCTCCAGATGTCATCCAGCTGCTATAACTTGTGGGAATTCTCTCTGTATGAGCTAGTGTGAGTGAGTGTGGCCCCTGGAGAATGCAGCTGTTTTCCCCTGTCCTTAGCCACCTGAAACTCAACTGTTTCTTCATTTGGCCAATATTTTTGGAGGG
>NW_007728511.1:3293-5203 GCF_000696425.1 Galeopterus variegatus
CTTTCCCTTTGCTTCTCCTCTGGTAGCCTCCAGATGGCACAAGCAAAGCTCATATATTTCATTGTGGAAGGGAATGGGGTGTCTTATCTCTGTGTGGCCCTTCCCTACAGGCTGTCACTGATCTCCAATTGACTTGCCATTTTCTTGACTGGTCTCCAGATGTCATCCAGCTGCTATAACTTGTGGGAATTCTCTCTGTATGAGCTAGTGTGAATGAGTGTGGCTCCTGGAGAATGCAGCTGTTTACCCCTGTCCTTAGCCACCTGAAACTCAACTGTTTCTTCATTTGGCCAATATTTTTGGAGGGTTCACCCTAAAGCCTTTGCTATGGGATTCACTTACCCCACATGCTGGCTTTCTTTTGACTGACACACTCAGATACTCTGAGGCTGCCATAGCATCCCATGACAACCTCTGAATCTCTTCCACGACATTTGGAGGTCATAAGAAATAAGGGATATCAAGCCTTTTCACATTCTCTACCTCATCCTGCCATAATTTTTGATCTGATTCAGGTCCACATATTGGTACAGGGACTGAATCAGAGAGTTTGAAATTTTTTCTTTCTATGGTCTTGAGGTTCAGAAGGACTAGCTCTGGCATTGCCCCATACCTTCCTCCTTGATGACAGACTTCACTTAAGCAGGTGGATGGGTCAGAAGACAAGATGTTTATGATTATTTGTTTATTGTCTCCTCCCTACCCCCCCAGGTAAAGAGAAGGGCTCTCTATACCCTTCTTGTGAGAGAAGAATTTTCTTTGTATTATTTTTATTATTTTCTTCATATTCTCCCACCTTTGCCTTGAAGGGGGAAAAGGCTGAAGGAAAAAGATGTTAGATTGCTGATAAAGGATGTATTTCAAAAATATTATCTTCAATAAATGTATTTGGGGAATTGCAAGCAGTTTGGTATAGTGGCCAATTAATTCCTTAAGGCCAAGACAACTGAATTGGGAAATAATGCACCTGGGCTATTTCAGCTGATAGTACATTCAGTAAAACAGCTTTGCAGTGACACATTTTCTTGATTTAGGAAGGTGGTTTAGTGGTTAAGAACAAAAGCTGTGAAGCCATATTATCTGGCCTGAAATCCTATATCCACAACCTACTTATTGCGCACCTTTGGGAAATTTACATTACTTCTTGTTATGTTTTAGTTTCCTCATCTATAAAATAGCAAAAGCAATAATATCTAATTTGGATGGTTGTTGTGATAATTCATCAATTGTATGTAAAAATTAAGAGTGGCTGGCATGCAGAAAACATTCCAAAATGTTAATATTCTGAAAATAAAACCTGTTATTTTTTAATCTGGTGAGAAAATGCATCACGACCTATGGTGAATGTGTGGTGTATATAATGACTCCTTAGCCACTAAAGTTATCCTTAAAATTTTAGCCATTTTCCTTTTAGATGAATAGGAACAAATAAACACCATGTTGAATTTCATTGATATTTAGGCATGTAACCCATAATGACAAGTCAGTGTTAGATTTTAGATTAGCAGCATATGTGTTTAGCTACCTAGAAGGTAGCAGTCACACAATGCGTACATTTTCTCTTTATTTCATTTGAAAATAAATTTTTCATTCTGGTGGATTCACAGCTTTCATTACAGTTCATGGAAATTTGGGGGTCAAACCCAAAGGTAAAATTCGTACCTAAGTGAGACGAGGCAAGGTACCATGACAATTTGTTTACCCTTAGTCATATAAAACAACTCAAACAGTATTATTATTGAATAGTTTGATCCCTGGATCTACTATAATTGGTGAGGCACCTCGAGGTTATCCTGCAAATTATGATTTAATGAAGATCTGAGTATTTCTTGACTTATTCATGATTATACTTTAATTTCTCTTTACTACTCCATTTGCTACATGGATTTGATTTTTTTAAATTAACTGAT
>NW_007728511.1:5707-31327 GCF_000696425.1 Galeopterus variegatus
ATTTCATTTGAAAATAAATTTTTCATTCTGGTGGATTCACAGCTTTCATTACAGTTCATGGAAATTTGGGGGTCAAACCCAAAGGTAAAATTCGTACCTAAGTGAGACGAGGCAAGGTACCATGACAATTTGTTTACCCTTAGTCATATAAAACAACTCAAACAGTATTATTATTGAATAGTTTGATCCCTGGATCTACTATAATTGGTGAGGCACCTCGAGGTTATCCTGCAAATTATGATTTAATGAAGATCTGAGTATTTCTTGACTCATTCATGATTATACTTTAATTTCTCTTTACTACTCCATTTGCTACATGGATTTGATTTTTTTAAATTAACTGATTTTTTTTTTCATCAGCAAACAGTAAGAAACTGTAAGTTTTTTTCAGGTACATTTATCTCTGAAAAATCTAGAAATATATTTAGTGAAATTTTAATTTGACAGGAAATAAAAAAAAACTAACAGCCATCCAAAAGTGAACATGCAAAAATATGGCCATAAGTTCCTATGATGTCCCAGGTTTTAAAGGAAGACAACTAAGTGAGATAATTTACTTTCAATTTTTGAATATAAACAGTGAGTAGAAAATTAAATGTCAATACAAAAGGTTAAAATAAATATTTCATGCCAAAGATATTTTGAAATTAAAAAAATAGACAAGTAAGGTACCTGTATCGTTTCTAACAAAATTCAGCAAGCTAGAATACTCCAACCACAAGCAAAAAAAGGCATTAAAAGATGTGAAACCAAACTTTAAACTTATAATTGCTGCAAAAATCTACATTATTTCTGGGGAATGGGTGATTTGCTGAATAAAAGATTTACTGGCAAGAGGTAACCTCATGCCCATTTAAAGATGTTTTAGCATGATAAAGTTCTTTCATTCTCACAGACAGTGAGGAAATTCTCAGATTTGACACAGCAAGTTTTCAGTGGGTTGTGAACAGAGTGAGCTTTCTTGGCTCTGAGTTTGTTTTTTCTTTCATATTACATTTTGTGAGTACCACTATAAGCCTTGGGAAAGCTTTGTTTTTGTTATATGAACACTGGAAATTGCTCTGTGTATAAGCAGCATAAAGATAATAGTTTCAATCCTTGAGCAACAGATCAGACTCTTCCTCACTAATAAAACTGATAATACATTAGAAGTTACAATATAGTTCTGTGCTTAGTAGAAATAATCACCTATGAAGTGTTTTTGAATGACTCAATAAATGAGGAAATATAAGCAATGATAGAATTGTAAAATGTAATACTAAAATGCAAATTTATGCACTCAGATCAGAAAAAGGGTAATTAAAAGAAATTAAGCCACTTATTGAGAAGATTTATAAACAAATTTTAAAAATTGGGACTCTAGAAATCAAAAGCACTTTGGGATACTTGTCATTTCATTATGAAAATGCTATCACTACTATTCTACTTAAAGAAAGAGAATGGGCCAATGGGGCACTTATTTTTATTTTTAGAATGACTTAAGAGAAAATTTTGATTAATTTCTTAGTGCTTGTAATATACTGAGAATGTCCCTATAGCCTCAAAGTGGTCTGAACGTGCATCAAAACATAAGACCATCAGAGTTTACCAAACTGGAAATGTATCTACTTTTTTCTCAGCTACCTCCCTACCACTTGTGGTCCTACTTCCAATAAATTAATGCTCAAATCAGATAATTTATATTACTTACAGTTTTCACTTCCAACTGTCCATATATTTACCTTATTTGCAAATTTACATATTGTTTTCAAACTCCAACATACGACATTTTATGTCAGTCACATACTTTCTTCTAAAAGCTCTCACTCATGTATCAAATATTTCCCATGCCATGACTACCCATTTCCAAAGAGGGTTAGGTCAGGCGAGGATACATATATAAATTGAGACATATATATATAAATGTGACAATGCCAACCAGAAACATTCTTCTAAAAGAAGTGTAGGAGCTAAAAGATCGTAGAAACCTGGACTTTACTTACCTCAAAATCATTTGTTTTAATAATATTATGTTCATTAGAAATTGTGCAGAAATACTTTATAACCTCAGCCAATATAAGACAAGATTTTATATTTCCAACATAGAACAATTACAGCAAATCTCACAGAGCAATAAATATTTAGCATCAGTACAACTTGTCAAATGACAGGCTAACAGGAAGGTGTAGACAAAACAATGAAATCATTTCATTATGCCATGTTCGTGTGCATTCAAGTCAGGAAAAGGGTGAACAAAAGAGTAATAAAACTGGCAGGAAAACACATTTCTAACATTTTCTTGTAATCTGAACTAATTTCTCAATATTGCATTCAATTTATATGGAAAAGTCACTATATAGTTTCTATACAGAAATGTACTTGCCTGTTATCCCAAGGTTATCGTTTCTTAAGCATGTAAAAATTAAGGTTTTTAAAATGTTTCTTAAATTCATTTTATTAGAACAGTCAAAAACACTAAGAATTATTTCATTGGCCAATTACTCTAACCTTACACTGTATATTACAGCTTGGACTAACCAATCAAAATGCAAAGTATTAGCAAGGTCATAGTAGTATAACAAAACATACTACCATATTTCACAGATTACAAAAGACATTAAAATTCTGATACCCCATTCATAAGGAAAAGATTGTAATGAGAATAGAAAATGGCACAACATTAATTCATTGTGTGACAAAGAATATAATGAGAATGGGAAATAGTACAAACATAACTCATTCTTGTTACAGTTTTAAGATTGTAATGTCATGGTTCATATCACATACTTAGCAAGAAGGTGGTAGCCAACGTGTTGCAATATTCAATGGCTATTCTGAATTTAGTGAGAACATTATTATATCTATCTATCTATATAATATTTTAAAACTTTCATTTTTAGGAATGGGTGTCTTTAAAAATTAAACAATGCTACTAAAAAGTTTCATTTGAAAATATAGCATGTGTATGATTAAAATATGAAGTGTCATAAATCCACTAGACACATGAAAATATAAAACTAAAACGTGCAATTGGATACATTCAAATTAATATTTTAAAATAGAATAAAATATATTGGTAAGCAATTGCCCTGAATCATCTTACAAAGCAGTGCATGATTTTATAAAATATTCAGCTATCACATTGCAAAGTCAGGGAATGTTTGCAGAGTGGTTGCAAGTCTTCACCTGATAATCAGTTCTGCTCTTTGACTTTTCTGAGAAGAACAAATATACTTCCTATAAGTAGTGGAGGCGATATTCTAGTAACTGTAGGATACTGGGAAAGTGAAGTTGGCATTTTTACAATCAAAATGTAATTTTTAATTGCAATATAAAAAAGTCTAATAAGCACTTGTGGCCCAGAAGACATTACCAAAAAAATCTACAAAGTTGCTTTTAAGTAATTAGAATATAACCAATGACAACTCCATTTCATCAGCTCTAAATTATCCACACTAGTAGGAGGGCATATAATGGATTATCACAAACATTTTGTGTATGTGTCCATGTGTGTGTGTGTGTGTGTGTATACTTAAAACTGCATTCCCTTTTTTTCCCCTAGTTGATCGTATTTTTTAATTACATAAGCAGTGGTTAATATTAAGATTAGATTTAAACTTATTTGCATTCCTTAAATAAATATCCAATAACACGCTGGGATGTGGGGTCAAATTTAATTAACCCAGGATTTAAAAATTGACATAAATTATCCCAAAAATAGATAACCTGCACATTTTTAATTGAGTGGTTGGCATGGGAATATTCCACTTTTAAATATCTTTAGTTTGCGGGGAAAGTTGAATGCAAAAAGAATTTTTGTAAATTGAATAGTTAACTCTGTTAAAAATGTGTTCTATGAAAATAAAGTGCTAGTTCCATCATTAAATCAAAATTTGCATCTAACAACCTGCTTAAAACCACACCAAATGTTTCTAAAAAGTATTTTGTAAAATCTAAAGTTTTGCTAACTTTCAAGATTTCCCCGATTATTTAGTAGATTCAAATAATATTTAAAATAACAATTTCTTCTATAAAGTAGGTTTCTGTATGAAATCTAAAAATGACATGGAAATATAGACACAGATAGTTTTATTGGGTGTAAGTGATGCTATTACTCATTAACTGAATAGGTTATAAAACTGTGGCTTAGTGAAACTAACTAGTACCAGTCTAAGGGGATTAGTATTTTAATGGATTTTAAAGGAGACTAGAATTTAGGGATTACATTGCCCAAAACTAACTAATGTATCTAACGGATAGTCAGTATCTTTTTCTTAACAACTCACTCATAGAAAACTCATATCTCCTTTAGTTGCCCACTAAAGATTGTCAGTTTAAAAAAAGTGAAGGAACTTGTAGAATTCACGTTGTAGGGACATGACATAATGATCTTAAAGTACAAATAGATTACAAAAAATGAGATGATCCCAATATTTAACATGTCCCCTGGAAAATAAATTACTTGGTCTAGAAATTTTAAAGAAAAAAGGAAGTATATCAAGGTCAATTGTGATGAATTTAGAAAACTTTGGATTCCCAGATCAAGGAATCTAAAGGACAATTTTGATGTGTAATCACAATGCCTAAAAACAGACGTGCTTTGTTTGTTTACTAAGTGTGTGTATTTTGAATTTGCTGTAGACAATTGAACAACTGCTCTGTATTGCAAAGTTTTGGGTTTTTTTTCTAGCTTTCCTGGCAAAAGTTTCAAAATAAACTAATTTAATGCAGAAAAAACTGTGATGCTTTCTTAACCGTGGAATATTGTGCTATAGTTTATGCACATAAGCAGCTTTATGTAACTAACATGACTTTAGCTCTTTAACTTTTAATGCACTAATTAAGATGTTCAAACCTCAGATTTAAATAGCTGTCTATGACTGCTGACGGTTGATTTATTTCCTGATAATCATTGGAGCTGCTAAGTGAAAAAACAGAGAAAGCATCTCTTTAAAAACATGGCTCTTTTGTGTAACACTTGCTGAATTAAGACTGTGATTGTGACAGGGAAAGGGACTAGTGTGACAGTTTAGAAATCCGAACACATTGCTCCCTGTTTTGGAGGATTGTTTTTCATCATCTAACAAACATTTCAGACCATTATTAATATATTAACCAGACACGAATTTTGATTTAATGATGGAACTAGCACTTTTTTAGGATTTGGAATTCAATACTGAACTTGTTATACTGAGATTGAAGATATACTTAGCTTTTTAAATTTTCAGATAGGGTATAAAGATGATAGTGTTGGCAAACAACTTTTCACATGAAAGCAAAATGTTTTTATCCCCTGTGGTAGGCAGAATAATGGTCTTCCAAAGATGTCTACATCCTGATCTCCAGAACCTATGAATAAATATAAGAGGGTACTTCAAAAAGTTCATGGAAAAATTCATATTATCTTTTAATTCTATTTTTCCATGAAATTTTTAAAGTACCATCATGGTATCTCACATGGCAAAAGAGACTTTGCACATGTGATTAAATAAAAGATCTTGAGATGGAGAGATTATCCTGGATAATCCAGGTGGGCCTAATGTAATCACAAATGTCCTTGTGAGTAAAAGTGGGAGGCAGGAGAGTCAGAAAGAGATTGAAAGATGCTTTGCTGCTGGCTTTGAAGATGGGGGAAGGTGTCAGGAGCCGAGAAATGCAGGTGGCTGCTGGAAGCTGGAAAAGGAACGGGAACAGATTCTTTTCTACAACCTTCAGAAAGAACATGGCCCTGCCAACACATTGATTTTAACCAACTGAAACCAGTTTGGAACTTCTAATCTCCATACCTATAAGACAATAAATTTATGTTACCGTAAGCCACTAAGTTTGTGGCTATCTGTTAACAGCAAGAATAGGAACTAGTACTACCCCCAACACTTCTCAAAGAAGACCAAGTGTTTTTTAAGAGCCAGTTTCAATACATACATGTTTAAAATCATTCACACAGATAAAATGATTTTTTAACTAAAATTGTGCAATAGCTCCATTAAAACTCACCACTATAAAGGATTTGTTGGGTTTTAGAGTTGAAAATTCTTACTTAGAGTTCAAAGAATGATGTCAAGTTAAATGTATATTTAAACGTCTTTCCTCTGAAAATAAAATTGTAATTTGGCAGTTCCTTCCATTTCTTCTTCAGCACAGTAAATGACAGATAACATAATAACAATAAAACAACTAAGAAATGATAATTCTATTTTTAATTTCTCTATAGCTGGTTCCTAGGACAAAGAAAGCTTACTACCTTTCTTATTCGTTTGCTGCAATAATCCTTGGCAAATACATTTCATCACCTGATTGTACCCTTGGTAAATTTCCTTATTTTGCCATCTTTGTAGAGGAAAGATACTCATCATCATAAATCTTAAATGTCTTTGCAAGTACAAGTGAAAATACAAGCCCGTATATGTTAACAGCTGTACAACTGCCTCTTGGGATAAATGTATTATAGATGTAGAACAGTCATAATAGCACTCACAATCTCATTTTTCCCATTTCATAAGTTTTATACTTGTGCCATCTGGGCAATACACCTGGATGTACGGCAGGATACTCATAAGGCCTGGCTTTCTAGATGGCCTTTCCTGGCCTCTGATTTTTGTGGTGTCCTTTTAATTTTTTATTCCACACTAAACCTAAGTGCCCTATATATGTTGTGATGCATATAAAATTTAATAATAGAAGAAAGCATATTTTGTGTGATGAAAAGAACATGGGATTTATGAGGTACCAATGAATGAGATCAAACATTTTTTTTTTCATTCTATTCATTAACAAGGACACTTCGGCCGTCATTTGACTAATCTATGCTCATGTCCTCATCTTTCTGCAAACTGAAGAAACAGTTGAGGTTATTGTTAGGATTAAATAAGATAAATATACTAGAAGGGATTTTTTGAAGTAATGTTTACACGATGTTTTACTGTTTAATTGGTGATATTTATTCAAATTAAATAAAATGTGGTTGAATAGGAAAAATACTTTTATTTTTTTTTTCCCCTTTCCAATTTTCCTTTCTTTCTTACTTCTCATTCACTGTTATTTTCCCTTACCTAACAACAGTATTACTACCATGTCAGTTTTCTACATATTGGGGGTAGAAAAATTAGAGTGGGTGGAAGACAGGCTGATGTGATTCAAGTCAACATAAATACACCATAAGATAGTTTTTCATCATATATTCTTGCTTACCTCTTTTTATAGAGGTAACTCTGTTTTCTTTTAAAAAGAAAAGTCTGAAGAAATGCCTAGCGCATCCCAAAACGATTATTATAATGGCATCATCATTTCAAGGACACTATTCCTGGTAATGACAAAGTCATTCATTTGAGTGAAGTTGGTCTGTAGTGGTCTTCCCCTCTTTTATTTGGATACTCCCACTCCTTTGCAGAGCTTTTAATCTTCTCTTCTTGTGCCAATGCCCTAAAACAGTCCTCAAAACCCGGGACCACCACTAGATTGTCCACTCAAGCAATCTTTCTGAAAACATTCAGTTTTTACTCCTTTCCTTAGAATACCTGCATTAAGAAATTCTGTTGAAGGAGATTTGTTCCCCAAAGTGCGAACTGATTAACATGAAACTTGGTTCATGAGTTATGTCCGATCTCATTTCAAGTCTTGGACCTGGCGTGACATATAACCTAGTTTTTCCCTACTGGAAATGATTTTAATAAAAATAAATGTCCTTGAATTTCTAGAGACAAGAAACAATAACAAATGGTGAAAAGTGATGTTATTCTTTCAATGAATTATAGTTGTAAAAGAAATATTATGTGGTAGGGAGGTGGGCAAATGAAAAACTAAATCACCATCACTTTTATTAAAGTACAAGTATGTATATACATATTTTTAATCCAGCTTTTAGAAAAAAGCATTCACAGAAACACCATTATATAGTATTTCAAATGTGCATCTTCAGGTTATGATGCTCACATGGGAGTCAGTACTCACACTGTGGTTTTATCTGTGTGCCCCACTGGTTGAGTATACAATTGCTGGCCATCATCTTAGCCATTTGGGCCCTGTAATGCTGAAAAAAAAAAACACAGACAACTTTTCTTCCCATTACGTGCAGTTAAGTTCCTGTTTGCAAGTGTTATTTATAAGAAAGGCAGCAGGACTGGGAAACAAACCAAAGAAAATAATGTTAGCATAAATGCTTCGAAGGAGGCATGTGTCGCTAATGGCTTTTCAGAAACCATAGGGAGTGAGGGAGTAGCACTTCCACTCCATTGAGCTGGCTTAATTTTTTTAAGCCATGTGAACTATTTGAAGAGCTTTATAGAATTTCACTTCTGAATCAGGACTTTGTTACTTTGAAAGTGGCTGTTGCTATTCAAATAGTCAGCAGGAAAGACAATAAGAAAATACAAAGAAAAAAATTCGAAACACAACTTCTGGAAATGCATCTGCCATTTTCATGGTGGTCAGGCACACATCCAGGGCAGCAACCATTCTTCCATGGTGATAAATATAAAAGATGACTTTGAGGAAAACTATGCATGTAGATGAGGATCACACTAGGACAAAGTCATAATTTTATATATAGCTTAGGAAGAGGTAGTAGTTCAAACTTTCCTCGACACCTCTTTTTAAATGAATGCATATCATCCAAATCAGTCCTACAAATCATCTCTAAGCAGGGAGGGGGAGGGAGAAAATTATTTTTATTTAATCTTTAATATTACCGTGGTTATTATCTTTAACTTAGGCGAAGTCAACTGGTGGGATGGTAAGTTTGAATCTTTTATGTGTGGTGCTTATACTGTATGAAAATTACATACAAGTTCCCTGTTTATCAGCAAGGGTGTTTGCAACCATTTTACAAAATATTCATAAGGAACTCAAATGTGGTAAAATGAAGAAGAAGTCAAGAGATTTGTGTTCTGCAGATTTGCTGAATAAATGCCATGAACTGATGGTGTTATTCTTAGCTGGTCATTTAATTCCCTTGTCCAGAATATTTTCATCTGTGAGACAAATACTTTTAAATCAGTGACCTGTAGCCTCTCCTCTATCTCCAGAGTTCTGTGGCTTTAATAATAAACTTACAAACTAGTAAGGAAGTTGAATTCAGGGCTTCAGACAATACATTTAGGGAAAAATTTTTTTCAAGCCCCCCAAGTTAAAAGCCTTTGCATAGGTTGGTCCCAGCCCTCTTGTGGTTCCCTGGCCCTCAGAATCTATACCAACACCTCACTCCCCAACACACTCCAGTTCCACTATTGTCTGTTACTAAGCACAATTTTTTGTGTGCTATTACTAAGCCCAAGTTTTGAGGTAATTTTCAATAACTGTTATTGATGTTGCTATCATTTTTAGTGACTCCCAACAAGGACGTTGAGACATACATTATTTGGGCAAAAATTCCAACTTGTTTCTAACACAGATGGTTAACTTTAAGAATGCTTGGCTGCTAGCCAATCCCTTCCCTCCCCACCAACCCACCCAAACAACTTTACTTAAGAAAAGGGGCAAAGGGGGAAGAAGAGAATTATGGAAAAGCATGGAAAAGTCAGGTTACTTTGTTTATAAGTAACCATTGTCTTCTCGTATTTATATGTAATCAAAGTTTACAGATCCTTAATTCATTCAAAAGTAAACAATTGAGCAAAAATCAATTTAATTTTCCATAGGCACATATACATGGTGTGTTAAAGAGGTCGATATTAAGGGATATCTGCAGCATCAAGGTACAGATGTTATCTCATTAGTTGGTGAAGAAATGCTTATAACTTTGAAGTAGGCAATTCTTTGAATAATTTGATCACTAACTGTTAAGTCTTTACTAAATATTCATTTTGACTTCCAGGTCATTAATTCTCAGCATTCTGTTCTAAGATACAAAGTCGAATCTGGTAATAGTTACTTAAAAAGAAGAAAGATGGTCTATCTGAATTTCAATTGAATACGGACTTTTATGGAGTGTTTGGAATTTCCTTCCTGCGCTATGCAATGACAGTAATGGCATCCTGGGTTCTAGTAAATGGAAGACAACTGAAGAAATTAGAAGAGTATTATCCTTTCTGGGTTGTGAAAGCTGTTTTCTAATATGAGAAATGCTTTGATAATTATGTGGAACATTGAGAGCATTTATTTTATGATTTTAATTGAGCCTCCCAGGTCATGCCTACTGAATTTTGGATCTTCCCCAGCCATTCATCTTTTGATCTGATGATTTATATTGTTTCCAGAAACTTTCAATAAAGTCAATACTGAAATTTTCACTTGTATAACCTTATTCTTTCCTTTTAATAAAACAAAGGGATGTCTCCTAAATCAAATAGTTAAAAAATGTCACGAATATTTAAAAAGTGAATTTGGTTTAAGGTCTCATATATATATTAGTGATTGACAAAATTAAACATCCAATAGAGTCATTTAGTTTAGAAATAGATATTCGTGGTTTTAAATTATATATAAATGGGAGCTTTAGAGCTGAAAATCTATTTTAAAGCAGATATTGTAGAATAGTGACTTTTAAATGGAAAAGGGGTGGGGGGTGCATCCTTCCCAGAAATAGATCAGATAGGGAAAGAGATTTTTCATTCTTTACATCCCCACCTTTTACCTCCCTTGGATTCTAACACACCTCTCCTTGGGCAGATCCCACCACCCACCTCAGAATACTACCATTACTACGAATGGGAGTCTTGCTGACTTCCTGTGATGATGTAGCAGAAAAGTTGAGAGCCACTGCACTCTAGCAAGCATTGGACCCTCACATGCTGTTGAGAGCTAGATGCAAAATCTAACTGAAGGACTGGGGTGTAGGAAAGAACATTTTTTTCCTGGAAATATGCTTTTGTTTTTCAAATTTTGAGAGACCTGTGGGTACAAGAAATATTTCCATTCCCTCTTAATTCTACTATTGAAAAACAAGAGTGAAGGAGTGAGAAAAAGAATCACCACGTGGTCTCAGCCTTACAGGGAGACCAAGGTGAACTGGAAGGCAAATGCCCTGTGGGAGCAGCAACTGCTAGTCATTTCCTACTGCCGGCTACTGTGAAGAAATGTGGGTGTGGGATTTTTTTTAAAGGTGTTTTTAATATGTATTTTTATGTGAAATCTCACACATTTAAATGTTGGCTACTAATTTAGACAATAGTTTAATAGCGTGAGACAAGCAAAGCTCAATTGCAGGTTACCCACTTGGAACTTTTGATCTGTAATCTTATTTTATCTTGTTTTATTAGATCTAGATTAGACAAATAGATAGATAGATAGATAGATTTGTTATAAATCCTCAAAATCAAGGATCAAGGACAAAGGGAGAATGGTATATAGGAAGAGCAAAGTCGGAATTAAAAAGAAATGATCTGTGTGATGGGTTATATTAGATGAGTCACAATTTTCTGTGTCCCAGTTTCCTCTCAGAAGTAAGAGTTGGATTAAATGACCTCTAAGCTTCATTAACCAAAAAGTTCTAAAATTTTAATGCCCCTGGGGAGTTCCCCACAATATTTTGAAAAAGTATGAATGGAAATGTGCATGTTTTCACTGTAGGTCAGGATTTACAAACACAGAAGTAGTCAAAGGTATAATTAATAACAGGTATTGGTCTAAACTAGTCTATTTAACAAATGTTCTATGTCATTTAGGCCCACACTCTTAACAACTATGCTATATTGCAATGCCCATCCAAGAATCTATACAAAGAACAAAATTATTGAACTATTTGTCTACAGAATAAATTTCTGTTTTGAGATGGGGAAACACTATTGCAATCTAATACTTTTATTTACAGATAAGGAAGTGTTTATGCAGCTAAGTTAAATGGTTTCTAGATAGGAATTTGTTTTTGGCTTTTGACTTTAGCAGGTTGTAGTTGGACCAACTAAAAGCAGCATTTTGGGACCTAGATTAGCTGCAAATGCAGATCTTTATCTAGGTTCCTTTCCACCTGCATTCTTCTTGAAGTCCAAAAATAATTTTATTTCTAATTATAACACTTTCAAATGTTAAATGTAACCTAATCAGAATTCACAAATAAATATAAAATATGTTATGTATTTGTTATGGCCAAAATGTCCTCTGAAAATTGATACAAGTGAGTTAGACCCCTAATCCCCCAGTACCTCAGAATATGCCTGCTTTTGGAGATGGGGCCTTAAAGAGATGACCAAGTTAAAATGAGGCCATTAGGGTAGATTGTAATCCAATATGACTGCTGTTTGGACACACAAGAGACACGAGGGATGCACCTGCACAGAGAAAGGACCACATGAGGACCCAGCAAAAAGGCAAACCAAAGAGAGAGGCTTCAGAAAAAAACATGTGCTGACACCTCGATCTTGGACGTTGAGCCTCCAGATCTGTGAGTTTATATATATATATATATAAACTGTCTTCTACATTTATTGCAATTTTTCTGGACCTCTGAAGGTACAGTTTCCAAAGAAACAATGTTAAAATGGAAGTTGTATACTTGACTAAAGACTCGATATCAAATGAAACATAAAACTGACAAATTGTGCACAACACAGAAAAAGGTGCCATTATAAACAGGGCTGGGATGGGGTAGGTGGGTGAGGGGAATAAAATTCCTAGGCCCAGAATCCAAATGAGGCCAGGAATAGCTCATGTGAAGATGTGCAGCCAATTGGTTTTTACTGAAGAGCTTGAATTTTTTTTACCCCTGTACTTACTCTCTGAAGTGCCAAATTCAGCTTCTGTAGTAATTTGAAACAGTAGCTTCATTGTAAAAGCCATAGACCTCTGGAGGTGGAAGAGAGGCTACTGAGATGAAAATGTCCTGGACGAGAGAATTAAATCACTGGCTCACCGTAACACCATTGGTTCATGGCATATGCATTCATTCAGAAAATCTGTAGAACTTGAGTCTCCTGACTCCTTCATTTCATCACATAGAGCTATCTTATATTTTGTAAAGTTGGTGCAAATATCCTTGCTGATAAGCAGGAAACTTCCATGTAATTTTCATAAAGTATAAGCACCATAGACAAAGGATTCAAACTGACTGTCTCATTCATTGACCTTGCCAAAGTTAAACATCCTAACTGTAATAACATTGAATATTGAATAAAAATTATTTTCTTTCTCCCTTAGATATATAAATAAGTTCCAGTGCACTTGAGATCACCTGGCTGGGAAGCAACTGAGTGAATGACATTCTTGCTGGCCATCCAGGGCCACCTATCTGCTCATGGCACCCTCCTGAGGGAGCATAGACAAAACCAGTGAAAGAACCATCCAGTCAAACCAAGAACGGTGAGAAACAATCAACTCTTCTTGTTTCAAGTCTTTAAGTTTTGAGTTAGTTTGTTACATCAAAGACTAAACTAAAAAAGAACTTTAAAAATACCATATAATTAATATCCTCTTAAAACAGCAGATGCTGTACCCATTAAATGACAAAAATGTGCTGTAGAAAAAAAAGATCAGAGAACAAAAAAAGTTCTTAGAAATTATAAAATAACCAAAATGAAATATCCAATGGAGCCCTTGAAAGATAAAATTGTCAACTCACAGAACTAAAAAACGAGCTTATAAAAAAATGGAGAGAAACATAATATGAGAGAATTAATATGGGGGCCTTAACAGTTTATTATTTTTTTTAATGCTCCACAAAAAGAGGTCAGAAGAGAAGCTACCAAAAAGAATGCAGAAAAATTTTCTGATATGAAAGGTCACATTGATCTAGATTAAAAAGGGCCACATAATCAATTTAAAAAAGAAAGAAAGACCCATGCCAAAGGTTATCACATTTCCTAAAAGCCTTTAGAAAGAAGAAAAAGAGTCATATATACAAGATTATTGATTATAATCATCTCAGACTTCTCAACAGTTATTGTGGATGCTAAGGATTTTGAAGTAATATCTTCAATATTTGGAGAGAACGTTGTTTTGATCATTAAATGATACACCCCTCAAAACTTTCAACCAAACAGAGTAGAATAAACACATGTTTGCCATGCAATAGCTAAAAAGTAGTTCTAAGCTCCTTTTGTTAAGTAGCTGTTAGTGGGTATCCATTAGTAAAAGAAATAAGAAACCCATCAAGGAGGAAACCATGGGACTCAGGAAACGGGAGCTCCTATGTAGGAGAGCAGTGAGAGGTTTGCCATGCAATAGCTAAAAAGTAGTTCTAAGCTCCTTTTGTTAAGTAGCTGTTAGTGGGTATCCATTAGTAAAAGAAATAAGAAATCCATCAAGGAGGAAACCATGGGACTCAGGAAACGGGAGCTCCTATGTAGGAGAGCAGTGAGAGATCCCAGGATACCGGCCATGCACAGATGGGAGCTGGAGGACAGAGGGCTGCAGGAGGAAGATGTCCAAGGGAAAAACTGAAAAGACAGAAATCATTTGATTTGTCTGAACACGTGGAAAAAGTACTAATAAGTCTTTAATAGATCTGTTGGAGCATTTAGGGGGGAAAAATGGCCAAAGATCTATAAAAATTTTAGCGAATTTTTTAAATGATAATCTTCAAGAAAAAATATAAAAATTTAAAAGAAAATTAATAACAAGCTTTAGTTCTACAAAGATTTTCCCAGTATGAGCTTGAAATAATTTTAGAGTAATAATTTGATTTTTCCAGAGTCTTTGGGGAGTAAGTCATTTTGGAGAGAATATGAATTTCAGAGGGAAGTATTCTTTTTCACAGACGGCTCCCTATTGCCTAAAACTGGAACTTTGTAGTAATCAATAAAATTATTTGAATGGATGTGTATCTGGGTTCCCAAACATGGAAGGCTTACCCCTTCAGACAGACAAACTTTTTCTAAATGCTTTCAAAATGAATTACAGCATTCTCTGCCTTAACAGAACATTCCCGTACAACGATGGATCATGGTACTCTCTACACGACAGGGAAGTTACTAAGCAGACCCAGTTTGCTATGCTTTTTGAGTCACCTGATTGCCTTTTTAAAATGTATTTGCTCAGCAGTTATTCATTTAGCAAATATTTGTGTATTTACTGAAAACTCACTATATGCAAGGCACTATGCTAGGGCTTGGGGACATAGAGTGGGGGAAAAATAAAAACAAAAAAACAACAGATCACTCTTCCTATCATCATGGAATGAAGCATTAATTCTAGGAAAGGCAGCCGTTAAACAAGCAAATGAAGCCAAAATGTGTTATAAGGGAAACTACAGAATACAAAAACATAATCACGATGATGGGTGGATACAGAAAAAGCTTTAATCTGAAACCTAAAGTATAGTGACATCGTTCTGTAATACTGAGCACTTACTCTGCAATGTTCTACGTGTTTTACATGAAATCTTTATGACAACTCTATGAGGTAGGCACTATCATAATTTCCATTTTACAGATGAGGAAAAAGAAGACTAGACATTGCTTGCAAGTTTACACAGTCAGTAAGCAGTGTTGCTGTGATATAAATCAGTTAATCTGTCTCCAGTGCCCACACTAAAGTAATATGCTACATTGTGTTTCTAGAATAATCTCTATGAACATAGCTAACATTTACAGTGTGCTTATTACATTCAGGCATTATATGAAGTGCTTTATACAGATCATCTTATTTAGTTTTCACAAAACCCTGTGAATAGGTACTATTGTCACAGATTGAAAACATGAGCACAATATTTTTTGACTCCTCCTATAAAGAGGTGGAGTCTACTTCCCTACCCCTAATTCAGGATGGCCTTGTGACTTGTTGACCCTGGGTGTCTGAGCGAGGTCATCTTACACACTCTGGCCTCAGACAATCTACCAGCTGGCGCAGTTGTCTGATGTGAGACCAGGATAGACCAACAGAAAAATCGCCCAACCAACCTGCCGAATCATGAGAAATCAGGTCATTGTATAAGCCACTAGCTCCTGAAGCATATCGTCATGCAGAAATAGACAGCTGTTACAGTTATCTGCATGCCCAGTTAGCTTAAGAATGCAGCCCTCCACAAACCAGAAAGAGATCATCTGATAGTTGATCTAGAATTCAAACCCACACTGGACGGCCAGAATCCAGGCAAGGAGGTAGAAAAGTGGGAAAAGGAGAGATCGTGGAGACAATTTCAAATAGCAAAGAGAACATCACATGCAAGTTCCCAAATGTTAAAACTGAAAGAAGCAAGTCCAGCCACAGCTTAGTGAAAGAAACAAGTGAGGCTGGCAGGGGCTGGACCACAGACCCCAGAGTCCTGCTGTGTGTGCGGCCATCAGGCACTTTCCTCTCCTTTCTCACTGGTGGTTTGAGAACATGTCTGCAATTTTTTTTTAACACTTCTTTTCTCATCTCCCCAAACGAAAGTAGAGTCTAATTCCTCTCCCCGTGATTATGGTCTGGTCTTAGAGACTTGCTTCTAATGAGCAGGATGTGGCAAAAGTGAATGTTATGGACTGAATGTTTTGTCCCCCAGAATGTATATGTTGAAGCCCTTACCCCAATGTGATGATACTGAGAGGCAAGGCCTTTGCGAGGTAATTAGGTGTAGATGAGGACATGAGAGTGGTGTCTGTCACCAAGATAGAATAAGTGACCTTCTAAGAAGAGAAAGAGACACCAGTGCTTTCTCTCTCTGCCATGTGAGAACACATCAAGAAAGTAGCTCTTTGCAAACCAGAAAGAGACATCCTGTTCTCAGACTCCCAGCCTCCAGTATTGTGAGAAACAAATGTCTGTTGTTTAAGCCACTTAGTCTATGGTATTTTGTTATAGTGGCCTGAGGTGACTACAACAGTGAAGCTGTGGGACTTCCAAGGCTAGGCTGTAAAGGCCATTCAGCTTCCTCCTGGCTCCCTCTTTCTTTCTCAAAACATGCTGCTCGGAATCCTGAACCTACCATGTGTGCAGTCCAGTTACCCTGAAGCCTCCATGCTGGAGAGACCGGGTGGAGAAAACACATAGAGACAGAGGAAAAGGCCTGAGGAGTCCCAGCTGTTCCAGCCTCCAGCTGTTTGAGTCTTCCCAGCCCAAGTGCCAAGCATGTGAGTGAGTGAGACTTCAGAAGGTTCTGCAGATCAGTCCCCCAGGTGGCTTGGAACTGACCCAGTTCTCCTCCATTTCTTGATTGTAGATCTCAAGAATAACTATAGACTGTGCTTGGAATACAATATCCTGAATGAAGCCCAGACTCTGTTTCAGTTTCTCTTAGAAACAGCATGTCCTGCAGTGCTTTAGCCCTGTGTGTCATATTGCCCAGGGGTAGGTGCAAAACCCAAGGTGGGCTGCTCTCCTGGGTCCCTCAGCTGCAATGCAAGTGGGACACGTACAGACAAGGTTCCATCCATCCTGGGAAGATCTCCTGAGACTTAGGAGACTGGATCACTATGAGTCCTAGGCTTCTGTTGTTCCTTGCTGCCTAATGGTAAATAATAAGCCCATTTTTTGTAACTTATATGTGTGTGTTCTATCTCACTGGACTTGAACAGAAAGTAAAAGTGCAGCCCAGATATAGTGGGCAGAAGTGTAACTGTGTACAGTGAACCTACTTTGCAGATTCCAACCCCAAGCCTTGGAGCTGCCCTTTCTGATTCCAAGTGGAGCAGAGATGTCATCCCCACTGAGCCCAAATTTCATAGCCATGAGCAAAATAAATGTAGTCTGAAGTGATTTGTTACACAGCAGTTGATAACCAACACTGTGAGTGAGTTTGATCTCTGCAGCCATCCTCTTCCTTCTAATTTGCTATTTCTAAGAAACCAGATAAGTAAGCATGTTGAGATTTTGTGTAAAGAGGGAAAAGAATACACCGAGAATAGACCTAGATCCTTTTTTTATAAGTAAAGTGTGTAACTTCTGTTTCTGAATTTTTCAGTGTTGATTTAGATTTTCTAGAACACTTTTGTGCTTATTTCCTGTTTGTTTTTCTCTTTTTATTTTATTTTTTAATGGACACATGGTAATTGTACATATTTATGGGGTACAAGTAATATTTTGATACATGTATATACTGTGTGATGATCAAATCAGGCTCAATAGCATATCCATCACTGCAAACATTTATTATTTCCTTGTGATGAGAACATTTGAACTCCTCTCTTCTAGCCATTTGAAAATATACAATAAATTGTTGTTAATTATAGTCAGTACTACTACAGAATAATAGAACTTATTCTTCCCATCTAACTGTAATTCTATATCTGTTTGTTTTGTTTTGTTTTGTTTTGTTTCAGAGACGTGCTGCTGAATTCTAGATAATAAAAAGGATATATTTTATAGTATTTTCTCTTCTCCAATACTATTTTTCACAGGCTGTACTTACAACATTTAACTAAACAGAGAGAATAATTACTAATACTGATCCTTCTCTATATTATGTAAAAACAGTCTGAAGATAGGAGTAATTTTCTAAATGTGAAGCGCACACAGATGGTAATTCAAGCCACTTTTAATTTTTGGAGCAAAGATTCTACATTGAGGCCACAAATACTAAGAGCACTGAAATCCTCACTTTTATTCAATTAAGCAACTTCAAGGACCCAGTTAAAACATGCAAACAGACTAAGAAAAAATAACTTTCCTGTGAAACTAAAGCTCTCCACAGCAGAGTCATTCACTTTTTATGATCATTTTAATTATTAGTAGTGATGGTGATAACAATATATCATTTATATAGTACTTTAGAATTGCACAGAGCTTTCCTACCATTATTTATTAGCTAATCTTCAGAAGACTCTTCAGTAATAAGTCAATATTTCTGCTTCCATTTAACAGGTAGGAAATTGAGGCACAATGTGCTTGAGTCCCTTGTCTAAAATCAGTTCCTACCCTGAGCTGGACACTCAGTAACATTACTAAAAATACCTTTCTCCTAGACCAGCCTGTGTCTCACTCAATAACTTTCATGTATTGCTTCTAACAGAAGTGACTAAGAGCTTGATTTTTCAAACAAATCCTGCATTTCAGGATGCAATCTTAAGAAGATTTCCCCAAAGTAGAAATTCGTCTCAATTGAGAGTCTAACTTGAAGACAAAAATAAAAGTGTAAGTTACACTTCTAACTGTATAAGGAACATGTCTTAATAACTGAGCCTTTCAAGGTTAATGTCAGAGCTCTTTTGAAAATAATGGGAAAGTTGAATTATGTACCTGAAATGTAGCACATATAACCTGGAGAGGTCATGGAATTATCCTCCTTAGTTAATTTTAGGAATGGCCTACCTCTCAATGGTGTCTCATGTGCAGCTAAATAATACATAACATTTAATAACTAGATTAAATAGAAAATGTCAAATTCAATAGGTAATGTTACCACACTGTTTAGGTCCATACCAGAGGCAAATTTTAAAATCTCTGTTGTTAGAGATACCGGTGATATCTAAGTTTTAGTGTCCTGTGGCTATTAGCCTAACTATTCATTTCTCCATAGATCATGTAGGCATTTCTTATGCTATATTGAGATATTTCTTTATACTGAAGACTCTACCTCTGCCTTCTCTCCTCTCTCCCATGTCTTACTCTCTACCCAACCAATACACCACAGTCAATGTCTAGCTAGAATGTACCACCTCACTTTTCCCTAATGCAAACAGTGGAACAAAATAGAATATCTTAATATGCTCTTGCAAAACTCATTGAAACTTGGCACTTGAGCTTTCAGCACAAATATGAAAAGCAAGGACCCATACTACTTGCCTCCCCTTGGAGATGTCCATCACCCCAGCATCCATTTCATTTCAGGCCCTGCCAATAGTGCCCTGTGGCTGACACTAGCCCACACACACACAACTATGGCACAGTCTCTATGGAATCAGAAGATTTCGTTTCTTTTGCTGGCTCCCTCATCCTCCAAGCAAGAATTCAAATGTCAATCACATTTAGTTAGATTTCATGGAGTAACATCATAAAAATGGTAACCAATCCAATTGCAAATCACTTGATGAATCTTCTTTGAAGAGTTGCCAATAATGCTAATCATCAAATGGTTGAATCCAGCTTTGTAAAGATGCATTTGTGAAGAACAGCAATCTCTGTGACTTTGACAAAGGAACTGCTGACTTGCATCACTGTTTGTCTTTTGATGTGAAAGAGCAAATCGATTTATAGAGCTTTTGCTTGCAGATGTAGGATATGATTAGTATGCAGAAAGACCTTTCCACAGTGTCATTTGTTTATTTAGCTGCCTCTGCACTCAGCTCTGATTGTGTATACCTAATTAATGTACACAAAGCTAAAAGAAATAAAATGGACCTAGAATCACAGGATACTGTATAGCATGTCATTTGTCACCATTGAGTGGGGCACACTACAATTTTACTAGCTACACACCAAATAAAGTATGTAGGTTTATAAAACATAACAACAAAAATGCAAGAATTTTTCTCATCGAAGTTCTTCTTAGGTATTGGTGAGAACAAACCTGTTTAAAGATGAAAAGAAGATACTTTCCTTTCTGTCTTGGTATTTGAATTTTTATTCAAAGCAGTTGTTGAGTCTTTATGAAAAGTACCTGTGATTTCTTCCAGAGGTCAAAGTACTTTGTAAAACATCCTGAGAACCGAATCATCCTGTTCTTCAAGGCCTCACTGTTCAGATGCTTGGAAATTTTAGCTGAGAAAGAGTTTAAAGTGAAAAGCAGAGACGCTAGAGACCTTCATGTCAATAATGAATGATCAATAGAAGTCACACGCTCGAAAATTGACATTCAGTCAGCAGTTCCCTGTTATTCATGCACATTTTACATTGTCTATTCAGGTTCTGCAAGAGGCATTGGTAGCAAAATGGCAAAGCTGCTAAAATCTTTAGACTACCAAATAATGAAATCCAGAGTGACATCTAGTGACATCCTACATTAGAAGCATTCACTTTTCATCTTGTAAACCCAGGCACATTATCCAGCACCATCGAAGAGCTAGCCTTTCCAGAACTGACCAACACTTTCTGTGTAATCACCGACTAAAGGCTACATCATTTTCAATAATGGTTGCCTGCAGTGTTTACCTTGCCCTGATACAGTACAAACGTCTCTTCTTTTCAGTCACCAAACTACGAAAACCTCAATCATTGACTACAAGTTTACATGGCTCTTTGAATTTCTCCACAGCCATTCGATCCATGATAAGCCAGCTTTTCACTAGTTCCTGCACTGATCTCATCTCTGCTTTAGTGTGAGCAGCATGCCAGAGTCACTGCCTTAAATCATGCCAGGGAGCTGCCAGAATAGTTCAAACCTCTCCAAGAGCAGAAGCCAAGGGAGCTGTTATCTTATTGCTGAAACCCAGCACATGCTATCCCACCTAAATCACTGGTGTCATGGTCTCATTTGCAATGAAATTTCTTTCATCTTTTTTTCTAGTGTATTGGGGAACTTTTATTTTTCCAGGAGTGTGTGTTGGGGGGGAGGGGAGGGAAATGTTCTGAATAATGTGGCTACTTTAGAAACTGAGAAAACAATATTGAAATGAAAGGAATGAAATTAATCTAGTGTTAAAAATAAAAGATTCAACGCATCTGATTTTCATACATTTTAGGCATTTTACAAAAACTTTTTAACCTGATGTGAACCTCAATTGTAGTATAACAAAGACATGTTCAATAAATTCAGTATAATGAATGTCTTTATTTTAAATAATTCTCTTTTAAATAGAACTATTCTCTTTTCCCTAAGTTCCTCCACAAATGGGACATAAACAGTATGTCATATATAAAGCAAAATAAATAAATTCCCAGGGGGAAAGTGCAATGGTCTGTGGGCAAGTGACATGTTTCCTGCAAAAACTGTAATTAAAAACAGAACAATATAAAACCATCTTGTGATTTCATAACAAAGAAAGAATTAAGCAATATTCCCTCATCTCATAAAAATCATTGGACAAAGAAGACTATGCTAGTGCTAACGTTTCTCTAGGTTTTCAAGTATGAGATTCATGAATTAATTCATAGTGAGATGCCTTCACTATGGTAGGTACTGAAGGTAAAATATGGAAGGATCCTGTCAAGTTCCTGTCTTTAACATTACAACTAAAGATATCAATTCCAGGATTCACATGAAGAAGGGATACCTATACTGATTAATGAGCCTCAGTTTACCTTTCGTGAGCTCATTACTTTGGCAATTGTCTCTACTGTGAAATTCACAAGATTGCTCTTTACTTCACGGAATCATCTTAACACTTTCAAGTTCATTGCATCCAACCCCTTTACTTTAAAGATGGAGAAACAGGACAGAGAATTGAAACACTTTCCCCCAAGGTCACAATTTTTTTTTTTTTTTTTTTTTTCCTTTTTGAGCTATGTAGGATCCGAACCCGCGGCGGGAGCACTGCTGCACTCCCAGCGCCGCACTCTGCCGAGTGCGCCACGGGCTCGACCCAAAGGTCACAATTTTAACACATAGCAGATCTGGATGAGAAATTAGGTTTCCTGATTTACTATTATTTTTTCTTCACTATATTGCTTGGTTTCATGTTGTCATACTTTAAGACCAGGCAGAAAGCATAATAATTAGTGTCAGTATTAGGACAGTAAACAATTTCATAGTTTTGTTCATTTTTAATTTTTTGTTCTTCTCAAAATTTTATTTGGAATTAATTTACAGAAAGAATATATATTTAAAGCAATTTAAAGCTCCCCTAACTTGAAGGAGGCAGTTTTTTGTGGGAAAACAACACGATATTAGAGAAAAGGATACCTGGATTTTTATTCTTATTTATTTCAGTAAACATTTGGGAGTAAACATTTCTTATTTGTTAAAAAAAAAAAAAAAAAGCTCATGACATGTTTTCTAAACTGTTTTCTAGCTCAAATATTTTTATTCTAGATATATGCATATTTAACTTTTAATAACTAATCTGCATATCTTGGAATATAATTCTGTCATCATCCAATACAAAACATTGTGCTCTCATGTAATTAGATAATGGGTTTAAATTATATACATTTTAAACACATCCATTTTCTCAATATTTAAATTGAAACTACTCATCAATTACTAGAAACCTTATTATATATTCAAAAAATAAGCAGCGTGTTTCTTTTTCCTAAACATAAATAACAAGGCCATCTCTTAGGTAATGTAGGGTATGAAAAATATCTTTTCATCTTAGGTTTATGGCTGAGCCCTGTGTAATAAAAGACAGATTAACAAGAGAAAAGCACACAAATTTACTTATTTATTGTAACATAGTTGATTGTACATATCTGTGGGGTACAGATTTTAATATCCATACCTGTGTGCAATATGTGATTCTCAAATCAGGATAATTAGTATATTCGGCATTATACAGTGTAATCATTTTTCCTGTCCCTTTACCAATTTCTCCCTTACTCCCTTTGCTTTCCCCCTTTCCCACCTCTGGTAACCTCAGTTCTGTTCTCTCCTTTTGAAAGTTCAATGCTTTATTGTGATTATTGTATCTTTCCTTTTTTTAAAAAATTTATTTGTTTATTTTTTAGCTCCCACTTATGAGTGAGGACATATGGTATTTCTCTTCCTGTGCCTGGCTTTTTTCACTTAACATGATTTTTTCTAAGTTCATCCATGTTGATGTAAATGGCAGAATTTCATTCTTTTTTATGGCAGAGCAGTATTCCATTGTGTATATATATATATATACCACATTTTCCTTTATCCAGTTGTCACTGATTGACATTTAGGTTGATTCCAATTCTTGGCTATTGTAAATATAAAGCTACAGTAAACAGGGAGGTGCAGGTATCTCTTTGACATGATGATTTCCATTCCTTGGGTATATATCCAGCAGTGGAATTGCTGGATTGTATAACAGTTCTATCTGTAGTTGTTTGAGGAAGCTCCATGCAATTTTCTTAATGAACCAATTTACATTCCCACCAACAGTGTAGGAGGGTTCCTCTTTCTCTGAATCCTCACCAGCATTTGTTATGTTCTGTGTTTTTGATAATAATCTAACTGGGGTGAGATAATATCTCAATGTGGTTTTGATTTGCATTTCCCTGATGCTGAGTGTTGTTAAGTATTTTTTCATGTGTCTGTTGGCCATTTGTATATCTTCCTTTAAGAAATGCCTATTCAACTCCTTTGCCCATTTTTTAAATTGGGTTATATGTTTTTTTTTACTATTAAGTTGTTTGAGTTCCTTGTATATTCTGGATATTAATCTTTTGTCAGATAAATAGTTTGCTAATATTTTCTCCCACTCTGTAGGTTGTCATTTTGTTCTGTTAATTATTTATATTGCTATGCAGAAGATTCTTAGTTTGATATAATCCCATTTGTTTATTTTTCCTTTTGTTGCCTGTGCTTTTGGCATCATATTCATAAAGTCTTTGCCCAGTCTTACTTCCTGAAGTGTTTCCCCTATGTTTTCTTCTAGGAGTTTTATGGTTTCAGGTCTTATATTTAAGTATTTAATCCATTTTGAGTTGATTTTGGTATATGGCAAGAGGTATGGATCTAGTTTCATTCTTCTACATTTGGATGTCCAGTTTCTCCAGCACCAGTTATTGAAGATAGAGTTTTTTCCCCAATGTATGTTCTTGGGAACTTTATCAAAGATCAGTTGGCTATAAGTTTGTGCATTGATTTCTGGATTCCCTATTCCATTTGTCCAAGAGTCTGTTTTTATGCCAGTAGCATGATGTTTTGGTTACTGTAGCTTTATAGTATAATTTGAAGTAAGGTAGTATTATGCTTCTGACTTTATTTTTTCTGCTCAGGATTGCTTTGGTTATTTGTGGCTTTTTGTTGTTCCATATGAATGTTAAGATTGTTTTTTTCTATTTCTGTGAAGAATGTCATTGGTATGTTGATGGGGATTGCTTTGAATCTGTAGATTGCTTTGGATAGTATGGACATTTTCACAATGTTAATTCTTCTAATCCAAGAGCATGGAATGTCATTCTGTCTTTTTGTGTCTTTTCTTTCAACACCAATTTGTACATCTTGTAGAGATCTTTCACCTCCTTGGTAAATTTATTCCTAGGTTATTGTTTGCTTGTTTGTTTGTTTTTGGTTACTTTTATAAATGAGCTTGCCTTCTTGATTTCTTTTTCAACTAGTTCATTGTTGGAGTATAAATATGCTACTGATTTTTGCTTGTGGATTTTGTATCCTGCAACTTTACTGAAATTGCTATCAACTCTAGTTTTTTTGGTAGAATCTTTAGGCTTTTTTATATATAGGATTGTGATGATTTTGGCTGCGGGTTTCTTATACATCATTTTTTTGTGTGTTGAGATACTTTTCTTTTATACTTAATTAGCTGAGAGTTTTTATCATAAAGGGATATTGAAATTTTCAAATTCTTTTCTGCATCTATTGAGATAATCATATGGTTTTTGTCCTTGATTTTATTAATGTGCTGTATCACATTTATTGACTTTCATTTGTTGAACCATCCTTGCATCCCTGGGATAAATGCCACTTGATTGTAGTGTATAATTTTTTTAATGTGTTGCTATATTCTATTTGAAAGTATTTTAAGGAGGATTTTTGAATCTATGTTCATCAAAGATAATGGCATACAGTTTTCTTTTTTTGTTGTATCTTTGTTTGGCTTTGGTATCAGGATGATGCTGCTCTCATAAAATAAGTTTGTGAGAATGGCTTCTGTTTCAATTTTTTGGAAAAGTTTGAAGAGAATCGATATTAATTCTTCTTTAAAGGTTTGGTAGAATTCAGCAGTAAAGAATTAGCAGAGAAACACAAGATCTTAACAACATTCTAGACCAATTGGACTTGGCAGATATCTACAGAACATTCCATCCAACAACCTCAGAATATTCATT